>NW_026868313.1:31343-57735 GCF_020745735.1 Hemiscyllium ocellatum
GTGGTTACTGATTTGTACTGACTTCAAAAATATTCTAAGTGTCGCTGGTTACTGATTTGTACTGCTTCAAAAATATTCTAAGTGTCAGTGGTTACTGATTTGTACTGATTCAAAAATATTCTAAGTGTCGCTGGTTACTGATTTGTACTGATTCAAAAATATTCTAAGTGTCGCTGGTTACTGATTTGTACTGCTTCAAAAATATTCCAAGTGTCAGTGTTACTGATTTGTACTGCTTCAAAAATATTCAAGTGTCAGTGGTTACTGATTTGTACTGCTTCAAAAATATTCAAGTGTCAGTGGTTACTGATTTGTACTGCTTCAAAAATATTCTAAGTGTCAGTGGTTACGGATTTGTACTGATTCAAAAATATTCTAAGTGTCGTGGTTACTGATTTGTACTGATTCAAAAATATTCCAAGTGTCAGTGGTTACTGATTTGTACTGCTTCAAAAATATTCAAGTGTTGCTGGTTACTGATTTGGACGGCTTCAAAAATTTTCTAAGTGTCAGTGGTTACTGATTTGTACTGATTCAAAAATATTCTAAGTGTCAGTGGTTACTGATTTGTACTGATTCAAAAATATTCTAAGTGTCGCTTGTTACTGATTTGTACTGCTTCAAAAATATTCTAAGTGTCAGTGGTTACTGATTTGTACTGACTGAAAAATATTCTAAGTGTCGCTGTTACTGATTTGTACTGATTCAAAAATATTCCAAGTGTCAGTGGTTACTGATTTGTACTGCTTCAAAAATATTCCAAGTGTTGCTGGTTACTGATTTGGACGGCTTCAAAAATTTTCTAAGTGTCAGTGGTTACTGATATGTACTGATTCAAAAATATTCTAAGTGTCGCTGGTTACTGATTTGTACTGATTCAAAAATATTCCAAGTGTCAGTGGTTACTGATTTGTACTGACTGAAAAATATTCCAAGTGTCGCTTGTTACTGATTTGTACTGATTCAAAAATATTCTAAGTGTCGCTGGTTACTGATTTGTACTGCTTCAAAAATATTCTAAGTGTCAGTGGTTACTGATTTGTAGTGACTGAAAAATATTCTAAGTGTCGCTGGTTACTGATTTGTACTGCTTCAAAAATATTCTAAATGTCGCTGGTTACTGATTTGTACTGACTCAAAAATATTCTAAGTGTCGCTGGTTACTGATTTGTACTGCTTCAAAAATATTCAAGTGTCGCTGGTTACTGATTTGTACTGACTTCAAAAATATTCCAAGTGTCAGTGGTTACTGATTTGTACTGCTTCAAAAGTGTCAGTGGTTACTGATTTGTACTGCTTCAAAAATATTCTAAGTGTCGTGGTTACTGATTTGTACTGCTTCAAAAATATTCAAGTGTCAGTGGTTACTGATTTGTACTGCTTCAAAAATATTCTAAGTGTCGTGGTTACTGATTTGTACTGCTTCAAAAATATTCTAAGTGTCGCTGGTTACTGATTTGGACTGCTTCAAAAATTTTCTAAGTGTCGCTGGTTACTGATTTGTACTGACTCAAAAATATTCTAAGTGTCAGCTGGTTACTGATTTGTACTGCTTCAAAAATATTCCAAGTGTCGCTGGTTACTGATTTGTACTGACTTCAAAAATATTCTAAGTGTCAGCTGGTTACTGATTTGTACTGCTTCAAAAATGTGTCAGTGGTTACTGATTTGTACTGCTTCAAAAATATTCTAAGTGTCGCTGGTTACTGATTTGTACTGCTTCAAAAATATTCCAAGTGTCAGTGTTTACTGATTTGTACTGAATTCAAAAATATTCTAAGTGTCAGTGGTTACTGATTTGTACTGCTTCAAAAATATTCTAAGTGTCAGTGGTTACTGATTTGTACTGCTTCAAAAATATTCTAAGTGTCGCTGGTTACTGATTTGTACTGATCAAAAATATTCTAAGTGTCAGTGGTTACTGATTTGTACTGATTCAAAAATATTCCAAGTGTCGCTGGTTACTGATTTGTACTGCTTCAAAAATATTCCAAGTGTTGCTGGTTACTGATTTGACTGCTTCAAAAATATTCTAAGTGTCAGTGGTTACTGATTTGTACTGCTTCAAAAATATTCTAAGTGTCAGTGGTTACTGATTTGTACTGCTGCAAAAATATTCTAAGTGTCGCTGGTTACTGGTTTGTACTGATTCAAAAATATTCCAAGTGTCAGTGGTACTGATTTGTACTGCTTCAAAAATATTCTAAGTGTTGCTGTTACTGATTTGTACTGCTTCAAAAATATTCCTAAGTGTCAGTGGTTACTGATTTGTACTGACTGAAAAATATTCTAAGTGTCGCTGGTTACTGATTTGTACTGATTCAAAAATATTCAAGTGTCAGTGGTTACTGATTTGTACTGCTTCAAAAATATTCCAAGTGTCGTGGTTACTGATTTGTACTGCTTCAAAAATATTCTAAGTGTCAGCTGGTTACTGATTTGTACTGATTCAAAAATATTCTAAGTGTCGCTGGTTACTGATTTGTACTGCTTCAAAAATATTCAAGTGTCAGTGGTTACTGATTTGTACTGCTTCAAAAGTTTCAGTGGTTACTGATTTGTACTGCTTCAAAAATAAGTGTCAGTGGTTACTGATTTGTACTGCTTCAAAAATATTCTAAGTGTCGATGGTTACTGATTTGTACTGATTCAAAAATATTCCAAGTGTCAGTGGTTACTGATTTGTACTGCTTCAAAAATATTCCAAGTGTCGTGGTTACTGATTTGTACTGCTTCAAAAATATTCTAAGTGTCAGTGTTACTGATTTGTACTGCTTCAAAAATATTCTAAGTGTCAGTGGTTACTGATTTGTACTGATTCAAAAATATTCTAAGTGTCGCTGTTACTGATTTGTACTGCTTCAAAAATATTCTAAGTGTCAGTGGTTACTGATTTGTACTGACTGAAAAATATTCTAAGTGTCGCTGGTTACTGATTTGTACTGATTCAAAAATATTCTAAGTGTCAGTGGTTACTGATTTGTACTGCTTCAAAAATATTCCAAGTGTCGCTGGTTACTGATTTGGACGGCTTCAAAAATATTCCAAGTATCAGTGGTTACTGATTTGTACTGCTTCAAAAAGTGTCAGTGGTTACTGATTTGTACTGCTTCAAAAATATTCTAAGTGTCGCTGGTTACTGGTTTGTACTGAATCAAAAATATTCCAAGTGTCAGTGGTTACTGATTTGTACTGCTTCAAAAATATTCCAAGTGTTGCTGGTTACTGATTTGGACGGCTTCAAAAATTTTCTAAGTGTCAGTGGTTACTGATTGTACTGATTCAAAAATATTCTAAGTGTCAGTGGTTCTGATTTGTACTGATTCAAAAATATTCTAAGTGTCGCTTGTTACTGATTTGTACTGCTTCAAAAATATTCTAAGTGTCAGTGGTTACTGATTTGTACTGACTGAAAAATATTCTAAGTGTCGCTGGTTACTGATTTGTACTGATTCAAAAATATTCCAAGTGTCAGTGGTTACTGATTTGTACTGCTTCAAAAATATTCCAAGTGTTGCTGGTTACTGATTTGGACGGCTTCAAAAATTTTCTAAGTGTCAGTGGTTACTGATATGTACTGATTCAAAAATATTCTAAGTGTCGCTGGTTACTGATTTGTACTGATTCAAAAATATTCCAAGTGTCAGTGGTTACTGATTTGTACTGACTGAAAAATATTCCAAGTGTCGCTTGTTACTGATTTGTACTGCATCAAAAATATTCTAAGTGTCGCTGGTTACTGATTTGTACTGCTTCAAAAATATTCTAAGTGTCAGTGGTTACTGATTTGTAGTGCTTCAAAAATATTCTAAGTGTCGCTGGTTACTGATTTGTACTGCTTCAAAAATATTCTAAATGTCGCTGGTTACTGATTTGTACTGACTCAAAAATATTCTAAGTGTCGCTGGTTACTGATTTGTACTGCTTCAAAAATATTCTAAGTGTCGCTGGTTACTGATTTGTACTGACTGAAAAATATTCCAAGTGTCAGTGGTTACTGATTTGTACTGCTTCAAAAAGTGTCAGTGGTTACTGATTTGTACTGCTTCAAAAATATTCTAAGTGTCAGTGGTTACTGATTTGTACTGCTTCAAAAATATTCTAAGTGTCGCTGGTTACTGGTTTGTACTGAATCAAAAATATTCTAAGTGTCAGTGGGTACTGATTTGTACTGATTCAAAATATTCCAAGTGTCAGTGGTTACTGATTTGTACTGCTTCAAAAATATTCCAAGTGTTGCTGGTTACTGATTTGGACGGCTTCAAAAATTTTCTAAGTGTCAGTGGTTACTGATTTGTACTGATTCAAAAATAATTCTAAGTGTCAGTGGTTACTGATTTGTACTGATTCAAAAATATTCTAAGTGTCGCTTGTTACTGATTTGTACTGCTTCAAAAATATTCTAAGTGTCAGTCGTTACTGATTTGTACTGACTGAAAAATATTCTAAGTGTCGCTGGTTACTGATTTGTACTGATTCAAAAATATTCAAGTGTCAGTGGTTACTGATTTGTACTGCTCAAAAATATTCCAAGTGTTGCTGGTTACTGATTTGGACGGCTTCAAAAATTTTCTAAGTGTCAGTGGTTACTGATTTGTACTGATTCAAAAATATTCTAAGTGTCGCTGGTTACTGATTTGTACTGATTCAAAAATATTCAAGTGTCAGTGGTTACTGATTTGTACTGACTGAAAAATATTCCAAGTGTCGCTTGTTACTGATTTGTACTGCTTCAAAAATATTCTAAGTGTCGGTGGTTACTGATTTGTACTGCTTCAAAAATATTCTAAGTGTCGCTGGTTACTGGTTTGTACTGAATCAAAAATATTCTAAGTGTCAGTGGTTACTGATTTGTACAGATTCAAAAATATTCTAAGTGTCGCTCGTTACTGATTTGTACTGCTTCAAAAATATTCTAAGTGTCAGTGGTTACTGATTTGTCCTGACTGAAAAATATTCTAAGTGTCGCTGGTTACTGATTTGTACTGATTCAAAAATATTCCAAGTGTCAGTGGTTACTGATTTGTACTGCTTCAAAAATATTCCAAGTGTTGCTGGTTACTGATTTGGACGGCTTCAAAAATTTTCTAAGTGTCAGTGGTTACTGATTTGTACTGATTCAAAAATATTCTAAGTGTCGCTTGTTACTGATTTGTACTGCTTCAAAAATATTCTAAGTGTCAGTGGTTACTGATTTGTACTGACTGAAAAATATTCTAAGTGTCGCTGGTTACTGATTTGTACTGATTCAAAAATATTCCAAGTGTCAGTGGTTACTGATTTGTACTGCTTCAAAAATATTCAAGTGTTGCTGGTTACTGATTTGGACGGCTTCAAAAATTTTCTAAGTGTCAGTGGTTACTGATTTGTACTGATTCAAAAATATTCTAAGTGTCGCTGGTTACTGATTTGTACTGATTCAAAAATATTCCAAGTGTCAGTGGTTACTGATTTGTACTGACTGAAAAATATTCCAAGTGTCGCTTGTTACTGATTTGTACTGCTTCAAAAATATTCTAAGTGTCGCTGGTTACTGATTTGTACTGCTTCAAAAATATTCTAAGTGTCAGTGGTTACTGATTTGTACTGACTGAAAAATATTCTAAGTGTCGCTGGTTACTGATTTGTACTGCTTCAAAAATATTCTAAAAGTCGCTGGTTACTGATTTGTACTGACTCAAAAATATTCTAAGTGTCGCTGGTTACTGATTTGTACTGCTTCAAAAATATTCCAAGTGTCGCTGGTTACTGATTTGTACTGACTTCAAAAATATTCTAAGTGTCGCTGGTTACTGATTTGTACTGCTTCAAATATATTCTAAGTGTCAGTGGTTACTGATTTGTACTGACTCAAAAATATTCTATGTGTCGCTGGTTACTGATTTGTATTGACTGAAAAATATTCTAAGTGTCGCTGGTTACTGATTTGTACTGCTTCAAAAATATTCCAAGTGTCAGTGGTTACTGATTTGTACTGCTTCAAAAAGTGTCAGTGGTTACTGATTTGTACTGCTTCAAAAATATTCTAAGTGTCGCTGGTTACTGGTTTGTACTGAATCAAAAATATTCTAAGTGTCAGTGGTTACTGATTTGTACTGATTCAAAAATATTCCAAGTGTCGCTGGTTACTGATTTGTACTGCTTCAAAAATATTCAAGTGTTGCTGGTTACTGATTTGGACTGCTTCAAAAATTTTCTAAGTGTCAGTGGTTACTGATTTGTACTGATTCAAAAATATTCTATGTGTCAGTGGTTACTGATTTGTACTGACTGAAAAATATTCTAAGTGTCGCTGGTTACTGATTTGTACTGATTCAGAAATATTCCAAGTGTCAGTGGTTACTGATTTGTACTGATTCAAAAATATTCTAAGTGTTGCTTGTTACTGATTTGTACTGCTTCAAAAATATTCTAAGTGTCAGTGGTTACTGATTTGTACTGACTGAAAAATATTCTAAGTGTCGCTGGTTACTGATTTGTACTGATTCAAAAATATTCCAAGTGTCAGTGGTTACTGATTTGTACTGCTTCAAAAATATTCAAGTGTTGCTGGTTACTGATTTGGACGGCTTCAAAAATTTTCTAAGTGTCAGTGGTTACTGATTTGTACTGATTCAAAAATATTTTAAGTGTCGCTGGTTACTGATTTGTACTGCTTCAAAAATATTCCAAGTATCAGTGGTTACTGATTTGTACTGCTTCAAAAAGTGTCAGTGGTTACTGATTTGTACTGCTTCAAAAATATTCTAAGTGTCAGTGGTTACTGATTTGTACTGCTTCAAAAATATTCTAAGTGTCAGCTGGTTACTGATTTGTAGTGAATCAAAAATATTCCAAGTGTCGTGGTTACTGATTTGTACTGCTTCAAAAATATTCAAGTGTTGCTGGTTACTGATTTGGACGGCTTCAAAAATTTTCTAAGTGTCAGTGGTTACTGATTTGTACTGATTCAAAAATATTGTAAGTGTCAGTGGTTACTGATTTGTACTGATTCAAAAATATTCTAAGTGTCGCTTGTTACTGATTTGTACTGCTTCAAAAATATTCTAAGTGTCGCTGGTTACTGATTTGTACTGATCAAAAATATTCTAAGTGTCGCTGGTTACTGGTTTGTACTGAATCAAAAATATTCCAAGTGTCAGTGGTTACTGATTTGTACTGACTTCAAAAATATTCTAAGTGTCGCTCGTTACTGATTTGTACTGATTCAAAAATATTCCAAGTGTCAGTGTTACTGATTTGTACTGCTTCAAAAATATTCCAAGTGTCGCTGGTTACTGATTTGGACGGCTTCAAAAATTTTCTAAGTGTCAGTGGGTTACTGATTTGTACTGATTCAAAAATATTCTAAGTGTCGCTGGTTACTGATTTGTACTGATTCAAATATATTCCAAGTGTCAGTGGTTACTGATTTGTACTGACTGCAAAAATATTCCAAGTGTCGTGGTTACTGATTTGTACTGCTTCAAAAATATTCTAAGTGTCGCTGGTTACTGATTTTGTACTGCTTCAAAAATATTCTAAGTGTCAGTGGTTACTGATTTGTACTGACTCAAAAATATTCTAAGTGTCGCTGGTTACTGTTTGTACTGCTTCAAAAATATTCTAAGTGTCGTGGTTACTGATTTGTACTGACTCAAAAATATTCTAAGTGTCGCTGGTTACTGATTTGTACTGCTTCAAAAATATTCCAAGTGTCGCTGGTTACTGATTTGTACTGACTCAAAAATATTCTAAGTGTCGCTGGTTACTGATATGTACTGCTTCAAATATATTCTAAGTGTCAGTGGTTACTGATTTGTACTGACTCAAAAATATTCTATGTGTCGCTGGTTACTGATTTGTATTGACTGAAAAATATTCTAAGTGTCGCTGGTTACTGATTTGTACTGCTTCAAAAATATTCCAAGTGTCAGTGGTTACTGATTTGTACTGCTTCAAAAAGTGTCAGTGGTTACTGATTTGTACTGCTTCAAAAATATTCTAAGTGTCGCTGGTTACTGGTTTGTACTGAATCAAAAATATTCTAAGTGTCAGTGGTTACTGATTTGTACTGATTCAAAAATATTCCAAGTGTCGCTGGTTACTGATTTGTACTGCTTCAAAAATATTCCAAGTGTTGCTGGTTACTGATTTGGACTGCTTCAAAAATTTTCTAAGTGTCAGTGGTTACTGATTTGTACTGATTCAAAAATATTCTATGTGTCAGTGGTTACTGATTTGTACTGCTTCAAAAATATTCTAAGTGTCGCTGGTTACTGATTTGTACTGATTCAAAAATATTCTAAGTGTCAGTGGTTACTGATTTGTACTGATTCAAAAATATTCTAAGTGTTGCTGTTACTGATTTGTACTGCTTCAAAAATATTCTAAGTGTCAGTGGTTACTGATTTGTACTGACTCAAAAATATTCTAAGTGTCGCTGGTTACTGATTTGTACTGATTCAAAAATATTCTAAGTGTCAGTGGTTACTGATTTGTACTGCTTCAAAAATATTCCAAGTGTCGCTGGTTACTGATTTGTACTGCTTCAAAAATTTTCTAAGTGTCAGTGGTTACTGATTTGTACTGCTTCAAAATATTCTAAGTGTCGCTGGTTACTGATTTGTACTGCTTCAAAAATATTCTAAGTGTCAGTGGTTACTGATTTGTACTGATTCAAAAATATTCTAAGTGTCGCTTGTTACTGATTTGTACTGCTTCAAAAATATTCTAAGTGTCAGTGGTTACTGATTTGTACTGACTGAAAAATATTCTAAGTGTCGCTGGTTACTGATTTGTACTGATTCAAAAATATTCCAAGTGTCAGTGGTTACTGATTTGTACTGCTTCAAAAATATTCAAGTGTTGCTGGTTACTGATTTGGACGGCTTCAAAAATTTTCTAAGTGTCAGTGGTTACTGATTTGTACTGATTCAAAAATATTCTAAGTGTCGCTGGTTACTGATTTGTACTGATTCAAAAATATTCAAGTGTCAGTGGTTACTGATTTGTACTGACTTCAAAAATATTCCAAGTGTCGCTTGTTACTGATTTGTACTGCTTCAAAAATATTCTAAGTGTCGCTGGTTACTGATTTGTACTGCTTCAAAAATATTCTAAGTGTCAGTGGTTACTGATTTGTACTGACTGAAAAATATTCTAAGTGTCGCTGGTTACTGATTTGTACTGCTTCAAAAATATTCTAAGTGTCGCTGGTTACTGATTTGTACTGACTCAAAAATATTCTAAGTGTCGCTGGTTACTGATTTGTACTGCTTCAAAAATATTCTAAGTGTCGCTGGTTACTGATTTGTACTGACTTCAAAAATATTCCAAGTGTCAGTGGTTACTGATTTGTACTGCTTCAAAAAGTGTCAGTGGTTACTGATTTGTACTGCTTCAAAAATATTCTAAGTGTCAGTGGTTACTGATTTGTACTGCTTCAAAAATATTCTAAGTGTCGCTGGTTACTGGTTTGTACTGAATCAAAAATATTCTAAGTGTCAGTGGTTACTGATTTGTACTGATTCAAAAATATTCCAAGTGTCAGTGGTTACTGATTTGTACTGCTTCAAAAATATTCCAAGTGTTGCTGGTTACTGATTTGGTCGGCTTCAAAAATTTTCTAAGTGTCAGTGGTTACTGATTTGTACTGATTCAAAAATATTCTAAGTGTCAGTGGTTACTGATTTGTACTGATTCAAAAATATTCTAACTGTCGCTTGTTACTGATTTGTACTGCTTCAAAAATATTCTAAGTGTCAGTGGTTACTGATTTGTACTGACTGAAAAATATTCTAAGTGTCGCTGGTTACTGATTTGTACTGATTCAAAAATATTCCAAGTGTCAGTGGTTACTGATTTGTACTGCTTCAAAATATTCCAAGTGTTGCTGGTTACTGATTTGGACGGCTTCAAAAATTTTCTAAGTGTCAGTGGTTACTGATTTGTACTGATTCAAAAATATTCTAAGTGTCGCTGGTTACTGATTTGTACTGATTCAAAAATATTCCAAGTGTCAGTGGTTACTGATTTGTACTGACTGAAAAATATTCAAGTGTCGCTGGTTACTGATTTGTACTGCTTCAAAAATATTCTAAGTGTCGTGGTTACTGATTTGTACTGCTTCAAAAATATTCTAAGTGTCGCTGGTTACTGGTTTGTACTGAATCAAAAATATTCTAAGTGTCAGTGGTTACTGATTTGTACTGATTCAAAAATATTCTAAGTGTCGCTCGTTACTGATTTGTACTGCTTCAAAAATATTCTAAGTGTCAGTGGTTACTGATTTGTACTGACTCAAAAATATTCTAAGTGTCGCTGGTTACTGATTTGTACTGATTCAAAAATATTCTAAGTGTCAGTGGTTACTGATTTGTACTGCTTCAAAAATATTCTAAGTGTTGCTGGTTACTGATTTGGACTGCTTCAAAAATTTTCTAAGTGTCAGTGGTTACTGATTTGTACTGATTCAAAAATATTCTAAGTGTCGCTGGTTACTGATTTGTACTGCTTCAAAAATATTCTAAGTGTCAGTGGTTACTGATTTGTACTGACTTCAAAAATATTCTAAGTGTCGCTGGTTACTGATTTGTACTGATTCAAAAATATTCAAGTGTCAGTGGTTACTGATTTGTACTGCTTCAAAAATATTCCAAGTGTTGCTGGTTACTGATTTGGTACTGCTTCAAAAATTTTCTAAGTGTCAGTGGTTACTGATTTGTACTGATTCAAAAATATTCTAAGTGTCGCTGGTTACTGATTTGTACTGCTTCAAAAATATTCTAAGTGTCAGTGGTTACTGATTTGTACTGACTCAAAAATATTCAAGTGTCGCTGGTTACTGATTTGTACTGCTTCAAAAATATTCTAAGTGTCGCTGGTTACTGATTTGTACTGCTTCAAAAATATTCTAAGTGTCAGTGGTTACTGATTTGTACTGATCAAAAATATTCTAAGTGTCGTGGTTACTGATTTGTACTGCTTCAAAAAATATTCTAAGTGTCGCTGGTTACTGATTTGTACTGACTCAAAAATATTCTAAGTGTCGCTGGTTACTGATTTGTACTGCTTCAAAAATATTCTAAGTGTCGCTGGTTACTGATTTGTACTGACTGAAAAAATATTCTAAGTGTCGCTGGTTACTGATTTGTACTGCTTCAAAAATATTCTAAGTGTCAGTGGTTACTGATTTGTACTGACTCAAAAATATTCTAAGTGTCGCTGGTTACTGATTTGTACTGACTCAAAAATATTCTAAGTGTCGCTGGTTACTGATTTGTACTGCTTCAAAAATATTCTAAGTGTCAGTGGTTACTGATTTGTACTGCTTCAAAAAGTGTCAGTGGTTACTGATTTGTACTGCTTCAAAAATATTCTAAGTGTCGCTGGTTACTGGTTTGTACTGCTTCAAAAATTCTAAGTGTCAGTGGTTACTGATTTGTACTGATTCAAAAATATTCTAAGTGTCGCTGGTTACTGATTTGTACTGCTTCAAAAATATTCCAAGTGTTGCTGGTTACTGATTTGGACTGCTTCAAAAATTTTCTAAGTGTCAGTGGTTACTGATTTGTACTGATTCAAAAATATTCTATGTGTCAGTGGTTACTGATTTGTACTGACTCAAAAATATTCTAAGTGTCGCTGGTTACTGATTTGTACTGATTCAAAAATATTCCAAGTGTCAGTGGTTACTGATTTGTACTGATTCAAAAATATTCTAAGTGTTGCTTGTTACTGATTTGTACTGCTTCAAAAATATTCTAAGTGTCAGTGGTTACTGATTTGTACTGACTCAAAAATATTCTAAGTGTCGCTGGTTACTGATTTGTACTGATTCAAAAATATTCTAAGTGTCAGTGGTTACTGATTTGTACTGCTTCAAAAATATTCAAGTGTTGCTGGTTACTGATTTGGACGGCTTCAAAAATTTTCTAAGTGTCAGTGGTTACTGATTTGTACTGCTTCAAAAATATTCTAAGTGTCGCTGGTTACTGATTTGGACTGCTTCAAAAATATTCTAAGTGTCAGTGGTTACTGATTTGTACTGATTCAAAAATATTCTAAGTGTCGCTTGTTACTGATTTGTACTGCTTCAAAAATATTCTAAGTGTCAGTGGTTACTGATTTGTACTGACTGAAAAATATTCTAAGTGTCGCTGGTTACTGATTTGTACTGATTCAAAAATATTCCAAGTGTCAGTGGTTACTGATTTGTACTGCTTCAAAAATATTCCAAGTGTTGCTGGTTACTGATTTGGACGGCTTCAAAAATTTTCTAAGTGTCAGTGGTTACTGATTTGTACTGATTCAAAAATATTCTAAGTGTCGCTGGTTACTGATTTGTACTGATTCAAAAATATTCCAAGTGTCAGTGGTTACTGATTTGTACTGACTCAAAAATATTCCAAGTGTCGCTTGTTACTGATTTGTACTGATTCAAAAATATTCTAAGTGTCGCTGGTTACTGATTTGTACTGCTTCAAAAATATTCTAAGTGTCAGTGGTTACTGATTTGTAGTGACTGAAAAATATTCTAAGTGTCGCTGGTTACTGATTTGTACTGCTTCAAAAATATTCTAAGTGTCGCTGGTTACTGATTTGTACTGACTCAAAAATATTCTAAGTGTCGCTGGTTACTGATTTGTACTGCTTCAAAAATATTCTAAGTGTCGCTGGTTACTGATTTGTACTGACTGAAAAATATTCCAAGTGTCAGTGGTTACTGATTTGTACTGCTTCAAAAAGTGTCAGTGGTTACTGATTTGTACTGCTTCAAAAATATTCTAAGTGTCAGTGGTTACTGATTTGTACTGCTTCAAAAATATTCTAAGTGTCGCTGGTTACTGGTTTGTACTGAATCAAAAATATTCTAAGTGTCAGTGGTTACTGATTTGTACTGATTCAAAAATATTCCAAGTGTCAGTGGTTACTGATTTGTACTGCTTCAAAAATATTCCAAGTGTTGCTGGTTACTGATTTGGTCGGCTTCAAAAATTTTCTAAGTGTCAGTGGTTACTGATTTGTACTGATTCAAAAATATTCTAAGTGTCAGTGGTTACTGATTTGTACTGATTCAAAAATATTCTAACTGTCGCTTGTTACTGATTTGTACTGCTTCAAAAATATTCTAAGTGTCAGTGGTTACTGATTTGTACTGACTGAAAATATTCTAAGTGTCGCTGGTTACTGATTTGTAGTGATTCAAAAATATTCCAAGTGTCAGTGGTTACTGATTTGTACTGCTTCAAAAATATTCCAAGTGTTGCTGGTTACTGATTTGGACGGCTTCAAAAATTTTCTAAGTGTCAGTGGTTACTGATTTGTACTGATTCAAAAATATTCTAAGTGTCGCTGGTTACTGATTTGTACTGATTCAAAAATATTCTAAGTGTCAGTGGTTACTGATTTGTACTGACTGAAAAATATTCCAAGTGTCGCTTGTTACTGATTTGTACTGCTTCAAAAATATTCTAAGTGTCGGTGGTTACTGATTTGTACTGCTTCAAAAATATTCTAAGTGTCGCTGGTTACTGGTTTGTACTGAATCAAAAATATTCTAAGTGTCAGTGGTTACTGATTTGTACAGATTCAAAAATATTCTAAGTGTCGCTCGTTACTGATTTGTACTGCTTCAAAATATTCTAAGTGTCAGTGGTTACTGATTTGTCCTGACTGAAAAATATTCTAAGTGTCGCTGGTTACTGATTTGTACTGATTCAAAAATATTCCAATGTCAGTGGTTACTGAATTGTACTGCTTCAAAAATATTCCAAGTGTTGCTGGTTACTGATTTGGACGGCTTCAAAAATTTTCTAAGTGTCAGTGGTTACTGATTTGTACTGATTCAAAAATATTCTAAGTGTCGCTTGTTACTGATTTGTACTGCTTCAAAAATATTCTAAGTGTCAGTGGTTTACTGATTTGTACTGACTGAAAAATATTCTAAGTGTCGCTGGTTACTGATTTGTACTGATTCAAAAATATTCCAAGAGTCAGTGGTTACTGATTTGTACTGCTTCAAAAATATTCCAAGTGTTGCTGGTTACTGATTTGGACGGCTTCAAAAATTTCTAAGTGTCAGTGGTTACTGAATTTGTACTGATTCAAAAATATTCTAAGTGTCGCTGTTACTGATTTGTACTGATTCAAAAATATTCCAAAGTGTCAGTGGTTACTGATTTGTACTGACTGAAAAATATTCAAAGTGTCGCTTGTTACTGATTTGTACTGCTTCAAAAATATTCTAAGTGTCGCTGGTTACTGATTTGTACTGCTTCAAAAATATTCTAAGTGTCAGCTGGTTACTGATTTGTACTGACTGAAAAATATTCTAAGTGTCGCTGGTTACTGATTTGTACTGCTTCAAAAATATTCTAAAAGTCGCTGGTTACTGATTTGTACTGACTCAAAAATATTCTAAGTGTCGCTGGTTACTGATTTGTACTGCTTCAAAAATATTCCAAGTGTCGCTGGTTACTGATTTGTACTGACTGAAAAATATTCTAAGTGTCGCTAGTTACTGATTTGTACTGCTTCAAAAATATTCTAAGTGTCAGTGGTTACTGATTTGTACTGACTGAAAAATATTCTATGTGTCGCTGGTTACTGATTTGTATTGACTGAAAAATATTCTAAGTGTCGCTGGTTACTGATTTGTACTGCTTCAAAAATATTCTAAGTGTCAGTGGTTACTGATTTGTACTGCTTCAAAAAGTGTCAGTGGTTACTGATTTGTACTGCTTCAAAAATATTCTAAGTGTCGCTGGTTACTGGTTTGTACTGAATCAAAAATATTCTAAGTGTCAGTGGTTACTGATTTGTACTGATTCAAAAATATTCCAAGTGTCGTGGTTACTGATTTGTACTGCTTCAAAAATATTCCAAGTGTTGCTGGTTACTGATTTGGACTGCTTCAAAAATTTTCTAAGTGTCAGTGGTTACTGATTTGTACTGATTCAAAAATATTCTATGTGTCAGTGGTTACTGATTTGTACTGACTGAAAAATATTCTAAGTGTCGCTGGTTACTGATTTGTACTGATTCAGAAATATTCCAAGTGTCAGTGGTTACTGATTTGTACTGATTCAAAAATATTCTAAGTGTTGCTTGTTACTGATTTGTACTGCTTCAAAAATATTCTAAGTGTCAGTGGGTTACTGATTTGTACTGACTCAAAAATATTCTAAGTGTCGCTGGTTACTGATTTGTACTGATTCAAAAATATTCCAAGTGTCAGTGGTTACTGATTTGTACTGCTTCAAAAATATTCCAAGTGTTGCTGGTTACTGATTTGGACGGCTTCAAAAATTTTCTAAGTGTCAGTGGTTACTGATTTGTACTGATTCAAAAATATTTTAAGTGTCGCTGGTTACTGATTTGTACCGCTTCAAAAATATTCCAAGTATCAGTGGTTACTGATTTGTACTGCTTCAAAAAGTGTCAGTGGTTACTGATTTGTACTGCTTTCAAAAATATTCTAAGTGTCAGTGGTTACTGATTTGTACTGCTTCAAAAATTCTAAGTGTCGCTGGTTACTGGTTTGTAGTGAATCAAAAATATTCCAAGTGTCAGTGGTTACTGATTTGTACTGCTTCAAAAATATTCCAAGTGTTGCTGGTTACTGATTTGGACGGCTTCAAAAATTTTCTAAGTGTCAGTGGTTACTGATTTGTACTGATTCAAAAATATTGTAAGTGTCAGTGGTTACTGATTTGTACTGATTCAAAAATATTCTAAGTGTCGCTTGTTACTGAATTGTACTGCTTCAAAAATATTCTAAGTGTCGCTGGTTACTGGTTTGTACTGAATCAAAAATATTCCAAGTGTCAGTGGTTACTGATTTGTACAGATTCAAAAATATTCTAAGTGTCGCTCGTTACTGATTTGTACTGCTTCAAAAATATTC
Source organism: Hemiscyllium ocellatum (assembly GCF_020745735.1). Taxonomy (NCBI): domain Eukaryota; kingdom Metazoa; phylum Chordata; class Chondrichthyes; order Orectolobiformes; family Hemiscylliidae; genus Hemiscyllium; species Hemiscyllium ocellatum. The sequence goes on from NW_026868313.1 coordinate 47,233, forward strand.
TAAGTGTCAGTGGTTACTGATTTGTCCTGACTGAAAAATATTCTAAGTGTCGCTGGTTACTGATTTGTACTGATTCAAAAATATTCCAAGTGTCAGTGGTTACTGATTTGTACTGCTTCAAAAATATTCCAAGTGTTGCTGGTTACTGATTTGGACGGCTTCAAAAATTTTCTAAGTGTCAGTGGTTACTGATTTGTACTGATTCAAAAATATTCTAAGTGTCGCTGGTTACTGATTTGTACTGATTCAAAAATATTCTAAGTGTCAGTGGTTACTGATTTGTACTGACTCAAAAATATTCCAAGTGTCGCTTGTTACTGATTTGTACTGCTTCAAAAATATTCTAAGTGTCGCTGGTTACTGATTTGTACTGCTTCAAAAATATTCTAAGTGTCAGCTGGTTACTGATTTGTACTGACTGAAAAATATTCTAAGTGTCGCTGGTTACTGATTTGTACTGCTTCAAAAATATTCTAAAAGTCAGTGGTTACTGATTTGTACTGACTCAAAAATATTCTAAGTGTCGCTGGGTACTGATTTGTACTGACTCAAAAATATTCTAAGTGTCGCTGGTTACTGATTTGTACTGCTTCAAAAATATTCTAAGTGTCAGTGGTTACTGATTTGTACTGCTTCAAAAAGTGTCAGTGGTTACTGATTTGTACTGCTTCAAAAATATTCTAAGTGTCGCTGGTTACTGGTTTGTACTGAATCAAAAATATTCTAAGTGTCAGTGGTTACTGATTTGTACTGGTTCAAAAATATTCCAAGTGTCGCTGGTTACTGATTTGTACTGCTTCAAAAATATTCAAGTGTTGCTGGTTACTGATTTGGACTGCTTCAAAAATTTTCTAAGTGTCAGTGGTTACTGATTTGTACTGATTCAAAAATATTCTATGTGTCAGTGGTTACTGATTTGTACTGACTCAAAAATATTCTAAGTGTCGCTGGTTACTGATTTGTACTGATTCAGAAATATTCCAAGTGTCAGTGGTTACTGATTTGTACTGATTCAAAAATATTCTAAGTGTTGCTTGTTACTGATTTGTACTGCTTCAAAAATATTCTAAGTGTCAGTGGTTACTGATTTGTACTGACTCAAAAATATTCTAAGTGTCGCTGGTTACTGATTTGTACTGATTCAAAAATATTCTAAGTGTCAGTGGTTACTGATTTGTACTGCTTCAAAAATATTCCAAGTGTTGCTGGTTACTGATTTGGACGGCTTCAAAAATTTTCTAAGTGTCAGTGGTTACTGATTTGTACTGCTTCAAAAATATTCTAAGTGTTGCTGGTTACTGATTTGGACGGCTTCAAAAATTTTCTAAGTGTCAGTGGTTACTGATTTGTACTGATTCAAAAATATTCTAAGTGTCGCTTGTTACTGATTTGTACTGCTTCAAAAATATTCTAAGTGTCAGTGGTTACTGATTTGTACTGACTGAAAAATATTCTAAGTGTCGCTGGTTACTGATTTGTACTGATTCAAAATATTCCAAGTGTCAGTGGTTACTGATTTGTACTGCTTCAAAAATATTCCAAGTGTTGCTGGTTACTGATTTGGACGGCTTCAAAAATTTTCTAAGTGTCAGTGGTTACTGATATGTACTGATTCAAAAATATTCTAAGTGTCGCTGGTTACTGATTTGTACTGATTCAAAAATATTCCAAGTGTCAGTGGTTACTGATTTGTACTGACTGAAAAATATTCCAAGTGTCGCTTGTTACTGATTTGTACTGATTCAAAAAATATTCTAAGTGTCGCTGGTTACTGATTTGTACTGCTTCAAAAATATTCTAAGTGTCAGTGGTTACTGATTTGTAGTGACTGAAAAATATTCTAAGTGTCGCTGGTTACTGATTTGTACTGCTTCAAAAATATTCTAAATGTCGCTGGTTACTGATTTGTACTGACTCAAAAATATTCTAAGTGTCGCTGGTTACTGATTTGTACTGCTTCAAAAATATTCTAAGTGTCGCTGGTTACTGATTTGTACTGACTCAAAAATATTCCAAGTGTCAGTGGTTACTGATTTGTACTGCTTCAAAAAGTGTCAGTGGTTACTGATTTGTACTGCTTCAAAAATATTCTAAGTGTCAGGGTTACTGATTTGTACTGCTTCAAAAATATTCTAAGTGTCGCTGGTTACTGGTTTGTACTGAATCAAAAATATTCTAAGTGTCAGTGGTTACTGATTTGTACTGATTCAAAAATATTCCAAGTGTCAGTGGTTACTGATTTGTACTGCTTCAAAAATATTCCAAGTGTTGCTGGTTACTGATTTGGTCGGCTTCAAAAATTTTCTAAGTGTCAGTGGTTACTGATTTGTACTGATTCAAAAATATTCTAAGTGTCAGTGGTTACTGATTTGTACTGATTCAAAAATATTCTAACTGTCGCTTGTTACTGATTTGTACTGCTTCAAAAATATTCCTAAGTGTCAGTGGTTACTGATTTGTACTGACTGAAAAATATTCTAAGTGTCGCTGGTTACTGATTTGTAGTGATTCAAAAATATTCCAAGTGTCAGTGGTTACTGATTTGTACTGCTTCAAAAATATTCCAAGTGTTGCTGGTTACTGATTTGGACGGCTTCAAAAATTTTCTAAGTGTCAGTGGTTACTGATTTGTACTGATTCAAAAATATTCTAAGTGTCGCTGGTTACTGATTTGTACTGATTCAAAAATATTCCAAGTGTCAGTGGTTACTGATTTGTACTGACTGAAAAATATTCCAAGTGTCGCTTGTTACTGATTTGTACTGCTTCAAAAATATTCTAAGTGTCGGTGGTTACTGATTTGTACTGCTTCAAAAATATTCTAAGTGTCGCTGGTTACTGGTTTGTACTGAATCAAAAATATTCTAAGTGTCAGTGGTTACTGATTTGTACAGATTCAAAAATATTCTAAGTGTCGCTCGTTACTGATTTGTACTGCTTCAAAAATATTCTAAGTGTCAGTGGTTACTGATTTGTCCTGACTGAAAAATATTCTAAGTGTCGCTGGTTACTGATTTGTACTGATTCAAAAATATTCCAAGTGTCAGTGGTTACTGATTTGTACTGCTTCAAAAATATTCCAAGTGTTGCTGGTTACTGATTTGGACGGCTTCAAAAATTTTCGAAGTGTCAGTGGTTACTGATTTGTACTGATTCAAAAATATTCTAAGTGTCGCTTGTTACTGATTTGTACTGCTTCAAAAATATTCTAAGTGTCAGTGGTTACTGATTTGTACTGACTGAAAAATATTCTAAGTGTCGCTGGTTACTGATTTGTACTGATTCAAAAATATTCCAAGTGTCAGTGGTTACTGATTTGTACTGCTTCAAAAATATTCCAAGTGTTGCTGGTTACTGATTTGGACGGCTTCAAAAATTTTCTAAGTGTCAGTGGTTACTGATTTGTACTGATTCAAAAATATTCTAAGTGTCGCTGGTTACTGATTTGTACTGATTCAAAAATATTCCAAGTGTCAGTGGTTACTGATTTGTACTGACTGAAAAATATTCCAAGTGTCGCTTGTTACTGATTTGTACTGCTTCAAAAATATTCTAAGTGTCGCTGGTTACTGATTTGTACTGCTTCAAAAATATTCTAAGTGTCAGTGGTTACTGATTTGTACTGACTGAAAAATATTCTAAGTGTCGCTGGTTACTGATTTGTACTGCTTCAAAAATATTCTAAAAGTCGCTGGTTACTGATTTGTACTGACTCAAAAATATTCTAAGTGTCGCTGGTTACTGATTTGTACTGCTTCAAAAATATTCCAAGTGTCGCTGGTTACTGATTTGTACTGACTCAAAAATATTCTAAGTGTCGCTAGTTACTGATTTGTACTGCTTCAAATATATTCTAAGTGTCAGTGGTTACTGATTTGTACTGACTCAAAAATATTCTATGTGTCGCTGGTTACTGATTTGTATTGACTCAAAAATATTCTAAGTGTCGCTGGTTACTGATTTGTACTGCTTCAAAAATATTCTAAGTGTCAGTGGTTACTGATTTGTACTGCTTCAAAAAGTGTCAGTGGTTACTGATTTGTACTGCTTCAAAAATATTCTAAGTGTCGCTGGTTACTGGTTTGTACTGAATCAAAAATATTCGAAGTGTCAGTGGTTACTGATTTGTACTGATTCAAAAATATTCCAAGTGTCGCTGGTTACTGATTTGTACTGCTTCAAAAATATTCTAAGTGTTGCTGGTTACTGATTTGGACTGCTTCAAAAATTTTCTAAGTGTCAGTGGTTACTGATTTGTACTGATTCAAAAATATTCTATGTGTCAGTGGTTACTGATTTGTACTGACTCAAAAATATTCTAAGTGTCGCTGGTTACTGATTTGTACTGATTCAGAAATATTCCAAGTGTCAGTGGTTACTGATTTGTACTGATTCAAAAATATTCTAAGTGTTGCTTGTTACTGATTTGTACTGCTTCAAAAATATTCTAAGTGTCAGTGGTTACTGATTTGTACTGACTGAAAAATATTCTAAGTGTCGCTGGTTACTGATTTGTACTGATTCAAAATATTCCAAGTGTCAGTGGTTACTGATTTGTACTGCTTCAAAAATATTCCAAGTGTTGCTGGTTACTGATTTGGACGGCTTCAAAAATTTTCTAAGTGTCAGTGGTTACTGATTTGTACTGATTCAAAAATATTTTAAGTGTCGCTGGTTACTGATTTGTACCGCTTCAAAAATATTCCAAGTATCAGTGGTTACTGATTTGTACTGCTTCAAAAAGTGTCAGTGGTTACTGATTTGTACTGCTTCAAAAATATTCTAAGTGTCAGTGGTTACTGATTTGTACTGCTTCAAAAATATTCTAAGTGTCGCTGGTTACTGGTTTGTAGTGAATCAAAAATATTCCAAGTGTCAGTGGTTACTGATTTGTACTGCTTCAAAAATATTCCAAGTGTTGCTGGTTACTGATTTGGACGGCTTCAAAAATTTCTAAGTGTCAGTGGTTACTGATTTGTACTGATTCAAAAATATTGTAAGTGTCAGTGGTTACTGAATTGTACTGATTCAAAAATATTCTAAGTGTCGCTTGTTACTGATTTGTACTGCTTCAAAAATATTCTAAGTGTCGCTGGTTACTGGTTTGTACTGATTCAAAAATATTCAAGTGTCAGTGGTTACTGATTTGTACAGATTCAAAAATATTCTAAGTGTCGCTCGTTACTGATTTGTACTGCTTCAAAAATATTCTAAGTGTCAGTGGTTACTGATTTGTCCTGACTGAAAAATATTCTAAGTGTCGCTGGTTACTGATTTGTACTGATTCAAAAATATTCCAAGTGTCAGTGGTTACTGATTTGTACTGCTTCAAAAATATTCCAAGTGTTGCTGGTTACTGATTTGGACGGCTTCAAAAATTTTCTAAGTGTCAGTGGTTACTGATTTGTACTGATTCAAAAATATTCTAAGTGTCGCTGGTTACTGAATTGTACTGATTCAAAAATATTCCAAGTGTCAGTGGTTACTGATTTGTACTGACTGAAAAATATTCCAAGTGTCGCTTGTTACTGATTTGTACTGCTTCAAAAATATTCTAAGTGTCGCTGGTTACTGATTTGTACTGCTTCAAAAATATTCTAAGTGTCAGTGGTTACTGATTTGTACTGACTCAAAAATATTCTAAGTGTCGCTGGTTACTGATTTGTACTGCTTCAAAAATATTCTAAAAGTCGCTGGTTACTGATTTGTACTGACTCAAAAATATTCTAAGTGTCGCTGGTTACTGATTTGTACTGCTTCAAAAATATTCCAAGTGTCGCTGGTTACTGATTTGTACTGACTGAAAAATATTCTAAGTGTCGCTGGTTACTGATTTGTACTGCTTCAAAAATATTCTAAGTGTCAGTGGTTACTGATTTGTACTGACTCAAAAATATTCTATGTGTCGCTGGTTACTGATTTGTACTGACTTCAAAAATATTCTAAGTGTCGCTGGTTACTGATTTGTACTGCTTCAAAAATATTCCAAGTGTCAGTGGTTACTGATTTGTACTGCTTCAAAAATATTCTAAGTCAGTGGTTACTGATTTGTACTGCTTCAAAAATATTCTAAGTGTCGCTGGTTACTGGTTTGTACTGAATCAAAAATATTCTAAGTGTCAGTGGTTACTGATTTGTACTGATTCAAAAATATTCAAGTGTTGCTGGTTACTGATTTGTACTGCTTCAAAAATATTCCAAGTGTCGCTGGTTACTGATTTGGACTGCTTCAAAAATTTTCTAAGTGTCAGTGGTTACTGATTTGTACTGAAAAATATTCTAAGTGTCAGTGGTTACTGATTTGTACTGACTCAAAAATATTCTAAGTGTCGCTGGTTACTGATTTGTACTGATTCAGAAATATTCCAAGTGTCAGTGGTTACTGATTTGTACTGATTCAAAAATATTCTAAGTGTTGCTTGTTACTGATTTGTACTGCTTCAAAAATATTCTAAGTGTCAGTGGTTACTGATTTGTACTGACTGAAAAATATTCTAAGTGTCGCTGGTTACTGATTTGTACTGATTCAAAAATATTCCAAGTGTCAGTGGTTACTGATTTGTACTGCTTCAAAAATATTCCAAGTGTTGCTGGTTACTGATTTGGACGGCTTCAAAAATTTTCTAAGTGTCAGTGGTTACTGATTTGTACTGATTCAAAAATATTTTAAGTGTCGCTGGTTACTGATTTGTACTGCTTCAAAAATATTCCAAGTATCAGTGGTTACTGATTTGTACTGCTTCAAAAAGTGTCAGTGGTTACTGATTTGTACTGCTTCAAAAATATTCTAAGTGTCAGTGGTTACTGATTTGTACTGCTTCAAAAATATTCTAAGTGTCGCTGGTTACTGGTTTGTAGTGAATCAAAAATATTCCAAGTGTCAGTGGTTACTGATTTGTACTGCTTCAAAAATATTCCAAGTGTTGCTGGTTACTGATTTGGACGGCTTCAAAAATTTTCTAAGTGTCAGTGGTTACTGATTTGTACTGATTCAAAAATATTGTAAGTGTCAGTGGTTACTGATTTGTACTGATTCAAAAATATTCTAAGTGTCGCTTGTTCCTGATTTGTACTGCTTCAAAAATATTCTAAGTGTCAGTGGTTACTGATTTGTACTGACTGAAAAATATTCTAAGTGTCGCTGGTTACTGATTTGTACTGATTCAAAAATATTCCAAGTGTCAGTGGTTACTGATTTGTACTGCTTCAAAAATATTCCAAGTGTTGCTGGTTACTGATTTGGACGGCTTCAAAAATTTTCTAAGTGTCAGTGGTTACTGATTCAAAAATATTCTAAGTGTCGCTGGTTACTGATTTGTACTGATTCAAAAATATTCCAAGTGTCAGTGGTTACTGATTTGTACTGACTCAAAAATATTCTAAGTGTCGCTTGTTACTGATTTGTACTGCTTCAAAAATATTCTAAGTGTCGGTGGTTACTGATTTGTACTGCTTCAAAAATATTCTAAGTGTCGCTGGTTACTGGTTTGTACTGAATCAAAAATATTCTAAGTGTCAGTGGTTACTGATTTGTACAGATTCAAAAATATTCTAAGTGTCGCTCGTTACTGATTTGTACTGCTTCAAAAATATTCTAAGTGTCAGTGGTTACTGATTTGTCCTGACTCAAAAATATTCTAAGTGTCGCTGGTTACTGATTTGTACTGATTCAAAAATATTCTAAGTGTCAGTGGTTACTGATTTGTACTGACTGAAAAATATTCTAAGTGTCGCTGGTTACTGATTTGTACTGCTTCAAAAATATTCTAAGTGTCAGTGGTTACTGATTTGTACTGATTCAAAAATATTCAAGTGTCAGTGGTTACTGATTTGTACTGCTTCAAAAATATTCAAGTGTTGCTGGTTACTGATTTGGACGGCTTCAAAAATTTTCTAAGTGTCAGTGGTTACTGATTTGTACTGATTCAAAAATATTCTAAGTGTCGCTGGTTACTGATTTGTACTGCTTCAAAAATATTCCAAGTATCAGTGGTTACTGATTTGTACTGCTTCAAAAAGTGTCAGTGGTTACTGATTTGTACTGCTTCAAAAATATTCTAAGTGTCAGTGGTTACTGATTTGTACTGCTTCAAAAATATTCTAAGTGTCGCTGGTTACTGGTTTGTAGTGAATCAAAAATATTCCAAGTGTCAGTGGTTACTGATTTGTACTGCTTCAAAAATATTCCAAGTGTTGCTGGTTACTGATTTGGACGGCTTCAAAAATTTTCTAAGTGTCAGTGGTTACTGATTTGTACTGATTCAAAAATATTCTAAGTGTCAGTGGTTACTGATTTGTCCTGACTCAAAAATATTCTAAGTGTCGCTGGTTACTGATTTGTACTGATTCAAAAATATTCCAAGTGTCAGTGGTTACTGATTTGTACTGCTTCAAAAATATTCTAAGTGTTGCTGGTTACTGATTTGGACGGCTTCAAAAATTTTCTAAGTGTCAGTGGTTACTGATTTGTACTGATTCAAAAATATTCTAAGTGTCGCTTGTTACTGATTTGTACTGCTTCAAAAATATTCTAAGTGTCAGTGGTTACTGATTTGTACTGACTCAAAAATATTCTAAGTGTCGCTGGTTACTGATTTGTACTGCTTCAAAAATATTCTAAGTGTCAGTGGTTACTGATTTGTACTGCTTCAAAAATATTCTAAGTGTCAGTGGTTACTGATTTGTACTGCTTCAAAAATATTCTAAGTGTCGCTGGTTACTGGTTTGTACTGAATCAAAAATATTCCAAGTGTCAGTGGTTACTGATTTGTACTGCTTCAAAAATATTCCAAGTGTTGCTGGTTACTGATTTGGACGGCTTCAAAAATTTTCTAAGTGTCAGTGGTTACTGATTTGTACTGATTCAAAAATATTGTAAGTGTCAGTGGTTACTGATTTGTACTGATTCAAAAATATTCTAAGTGTCGCTTGTTCCTGATTTGTACTGCTTCAAAAATATTCTAAGTGTCAGTGGTTACTGATTTGTACTGACTGAAAAATATTCTAAGTGTCGCTGGTTACTGATTTGTACTGATTCAAAATATTCCAAGTGTCAGTGGTTACTGATTTGTACTGCTTCAAAAATATTCCAAGTGTTGCTGGTTACTGATTTGGACGGCTTCAAAAATTTTCTAAGTGTCAGTGGTTACTGATTCAAAAATATTCTAAGTGTCGCTGGTTACTGATTTGTACTGATTCAAAAATATTCTAAGTGTCAGTGGTTACTGATTTGTACTGACTGAAAAATATTCCAAGTGTCGCTTGTTACTGATTTGTACTGCTTCAAAAATATTCTAAGTGTCGGTGGTTACTGATTTGTACTGCTTCAAAAATATTCTAAGTGTCGTGGTTACTGATTTGTACTGAATCAAAAATATTCTAAGTGTCAGTGGTTACTGATTTGTACTGATTCAAAAATATTCTAAGTGTCGCTCGTTACTGATTTGTACTGCTTCAAAAATATTCTAAGTGTCAGTGGTTACTGATTTGTCCTGACTGAAAAATATTCTAAGTGTCGCTGGTTACTGATTTGTACTGATTCAAAAATATTCAAGTGTCAGTGGTTACTGATTTGTACTGATCAAAAATATTCTAAGTGTCGCTGGTTACTGATTTGTACTGATTCAAAAATATTCCAAGTGTCAGTGGTTACTGATTTGTACTGCTTCAAAAATATTCCAAGTGTTGCTGGTTACTGATTTGGACGGCTTCAAAAATTTTCTAAGTGTCAGTGGTTACTGATTTGTACTGATTCAAAAATATTCTAAGTGTCGTGGTTACTGATTTGTACTGCTTCAAAAATATTCCAAGTATCAGTGGTTACTGATTTGTACTGCTTCAAAAGTGTCAGTGGTTACTGATTTGTACTGCTTCAAAAATATTCTAAGTGTCAGTGGTTACTGATTTGTACTGCTTCAAAAATATTCTAAGTGTCGCTGGTTACTGGTTTGTACTGAATCAAAAATATTCCAAGTGTCAGTGGTTACTGATTTGTACTGCTTCAAAAATATTCTAAGTGTTGCTGGTTACTGATTTGGACGGCTTCAAAAATTTTCTAAGTGTCAGTGGTTACTGATTTGTACTGATTCAAAAATATTCTAAGTGTCAGTGGTTACTGATTTGTACTGATCAAAAATATTCTAAGTGTCGCTGGTTACTGATTTGTACTGATTCAAAAATATTCCAAGTGTCAGTGGTTACTGATTTGTACTGCTTCAAAAATATTCCAAGTGTGCTGGTTACTGATTTGTACTGCTTCAAAAATATTCTAAGTGTCAGTGGTTACTGATTTGTACTGATTCAAAAATATTCTAAGTGTCGCTTGTTACTGATTTGTACTGCTTCAAAAATATTCCAAGTATCAGTGGTTACTGATTTGTACTGCTTCAAAAATGTCAGTGGTTACTGATTTGTACTGCTTCAAAAATATTCTAAGTGTCAGTGGTTACTGATTTGTACTGCTTCAAAAATATTCTAAGTGTCGCTGGTTACTGGTTTGTACTG
>NW_026868314.1:0-23472 GCF_020745735.1 Hemiscyllium ocellatum
GCCGAATTTGGTGAATTTCCTAAGTCGGGAAGTGGTCCAAACGGGGATGGGAGTGAACCTGACAGCTCATACCGACTTTGGGGCTTCCAAGCCGGGTAGCTCAGCCGGATTTGATCCGGCGGTTCTGCCGACTTCACGCCTTCGAGGGGGGACTGTGTATAAGTTCAGGCCGAATTTGGCGAATTTCCTAAGTCGGGAAGTGGTCCAAACGGGGATGGGAGTGAACCTGACAGCTCATACCGACTTTGAGGCTTCGGGTCCGGGTAGCTCAGCCGGATTTGACCCGGCGGTTCTGCCGACTTCACGCCTTCGAGCGGGGACTGTCCTCTGAGTTCAGGCCGAATTTGGTGAATTTCCTAAGTCGGGAAGTGGTCCAAACGGGGATGGGAGTGCAACTGACAGCTCATACCGACTTTGAGGCTTCCAAGCGGGTAGCTCAGCCGGATTTGACCCGGCGATTCACCGACTGTCACGCCTTCGAGGGGGGACTGTCCTCTGAGTTCAGGCCGAATTTGGTGAATTTCCTAAGTCGGGAAGTGGTCCAAACGGGGATGGGAGTGAACCTGACTGCTCATACCGACTTTGAGGCTTCGGGGCCGGGTAGCTCAGCCGGATTTGACCCGGCGATTCTGCCGACTTCCACGCCTTCGAGGGGGGCCTGTCCTCTGAGTTCAGGCCGAATTTGGTGAATTTCCTAAGTCGGGAAGTGGTCCAAACGGGGATGGGAGTGAACCTGACAGCTCATACCGACTTTGGGGCTTCCAGGCCGGGTAGCTCAGCCGGATTTGATCCGGCGGTTCTACCGACTGTCACGCCTTCGAGGGGGGACTGTCCTCTGAGTTCAGGCCGAATTTGGTGAATTTCCTAAGTCGGGAAGTGGTCCAAACGGGGATGGGAGTGAACCTGACAGCTCATACCGACTTTGGGGCTTCCAAGCCGGGTAGCTCAGCCGGATTTGATCCGGCGGTTCTACCGACTGTCACGCCTTCGAGGGGGGACTGTTGTATAAGTTCAGGCCGAATTTGGCGAATTTCCTAAGTCGGGAAGTGGTCCAAACGGGGATGGGAGTGAACCTGACAGCTCATACCGACTTTGAGGCTTCGGGTGCGGGTAGCTCAGCCGGATTTGACCCGGCGATTCTGCCGACTTCCACGCCTTCGAGCGGGGACTGTCCTCTGAGTTCAGGCCGAATTTGGTTAATTTCCTAAGTCGGGAAGTGGTCCAAACGGGGATGGGAGTGCACCTGACAGCTCATACCGACTTTGAGGCTTCCAAGCCGGGTAACCCAGCCGGATCTGACCCGGCGATTCCGCCGACTGTCACGCCTTCGAGGGGGGACTGTCCTCTGAGTTCCGGCCGAATTTGGTGAATTTCCTAAGTCGGGAAGTGGTCCAAACGGGGATGGGAGTGAACCTGACAGCTCTTACCGACTTTGAGGCTTCGGGGCCGGGTAGCTCAGCCGGATTTGACCCGGCGATTCTGCCGACTTCCACGCCTTCGAGGGGGGGCTGTCCTCTGAGTTCAGGCCGAATTTGGTGAATTTCCTAAGTCGGGAAATGGCCCAAACTGGGATGGGACTGAACCTGACTGCTCATACCGACTTTGAGGCTTCGGGGCCGGGTAGCACAGTCGGATTTGACCCGGCGGTTCTGCCGAATGCCTGGCCTTCGAGGGGGGCCTGCCCTCTGAGTTCAGGCCGAATTTGGTGAATTTCCTATGTTGGGAAGTGGTCCAAACGGGGATGGGAGTGGACCTGACAGCTCATACCGACTTTGGGGCTTCCAAGCCGGGTAGCTCAGCCGGATTTGATCCGGCGGTTCCGCCGACTGTCACGCCTTCGAGGGGGGACTCTCCTCTAAGTTCGGGCCGAATTTGGTGAATTTCCTAAGTCGGGAAGTGGTCCAAACGGGGATGGGAGTGAACCTGACAGCTCATACCGACTTTGGGGCTTCCAAGACGGGTAGCTCAGCCGGATTTGATCCGGCGGTTCCGCCGACTGTCACGCCTTCGAGGGGGGACTGTTGTCTAAGTTCAGGCCGAATTTGGTGAATTTCCTAAGTCGGGACGTGGTCCAAACGGGGTTGGGAGTGAACCTAACTGCTCATACCGACTTTGAGGCTTCGGGGCCGGGTAGCACAGTCGTATTTGTCCCGGCGGTTCTGCCGAATGCCTGGCCTTCGAGGGGGGCCTGCCCTCTGAGTTCAGGCCGAATTTGGTGAATTTCCTATGTCGGGAAGTGGTCCAAATGGTGATTGGGTTGAATCTGACAGCTCATACCGACCTTGAGGCTTCCAAGCCGGCTGGCCCGGCCGGATTTGACCCGGCGGTTAGAAAATTTTTCAGTCAGTACAAATCAGTAACCACTGACACTTAGAATATTTTTGAAGCAGTACAAATCAGTAACCACTGACACTTAGAATATTTTTCAGTCAGTACAAATCAGTAACCAGCGACACTTAAAATATTTTTAGTCAGTACAAATCAGTAACCAGCGACACTTAGAATATTTTTGAGTCAGTAGAAGTCAGTAACCAAGTGCATTTTTGAATTGGTTACTGATTTCTCCGTTGAAGTTGGGGCTGCGGTTGGCTTCAGTTAGTGGTGGGGGCTTAATTTTCGCCGAGCGGAGCGTGTCCCGGTAGTGTCTCCGAGGAAGTGGTACCTTTTGAAGGGGGTGTTTCTGAATTTGGGCCCTTTTTGAGTGGCATTGCCGGATGGGTTTTGTCTTGAAGGCTTCCAAATCGGGTAGCTCAGCCGGATTTGACCCGGCGGTTCTACCGACTGTCACGCCTTCGAGGGGGGACTGTTGTATAAGTTCAGGCCGAATTTGGCGAATTTCCTAAGTCGGGAAATGGCCCAAACTGGGATGGGACTGAACCTGACTGCTCATACCGACTTTGAGGCTTCGGGGCCGGGTAGCTCAGCCGGATTTGATCCGGCGGTTCTGCCGACTTCTACGCCTTCGAGGGGGGCCTGTCCTCTGAGTTCAGGCCGAATTTGGTGAATTTCCTAAGTCGGGAAGTGGTCCAAACGGGGATGGGAGTGAACCTGACAGCTCATACCGACTTTGGGGCTTCCAAGCCGGGTAGCTCAGCCGGATTTGATCCGGCGGTTCTACCGACTGTCACGCCTTCGAGGGGGGACTGTTGTATAAGTTCAGGCCGAATTTGGCGAATTTCCTAAGTCGGGAAGTGGTCCAAACGGGGATGGGAGTGAACCTGACAGCTCATACCGACTTTGGGGCTTCCAAGCCGGGTAGCTCAGCCGGATTTGATCCGGCGGTTCTACCGACTGTCACGCCTTCGAGGGGGGACTGTCTCTGAGTTCAGGCCGAATTTGGTGAATTTCCTAAGTCGGGAAGTGGTCCAAACGGGGATGGGAGTGAACCTGACAGCTCATACCGACTTTGAGGCTTCGGGTGCGGGTAGCTCAGCCGGATTTGACCCGGCGATTCTGCCGACTGTCCACGCCTTCGAGGGGGGACTGTCCTCTGAGTTCAGGCCGAATTTGGTGAATTTCCTAAGTCGGGAAGTGGTCCAAACTGGGATGGGAGTGAACCTGACTGCTCATACCGACTTTGAGGCTTCCAAGCCGGGTAGCACAGCCGGATTTGACCCGGCGGTTCTGCCGAATGTCACGCCTTCGAGGGGGGCCTGTCCTCTGAGTTCAGGCCGAATTTGGTGAATTTCCTAAGTCGGGAAGTGGTCCAAACGGGGATGGGAGTGAACCTGACAGCTCATACCGACTTTGAGGCTTCGGGGCCGGGTAGCTCAGCCGGATTTGACCCGGCGATTCTGCCGACTGTCACGCCTTCGAGGGGGGACTGTCCTCTGAGTTCAGGCCGAATTTGGTGAATTTCCTAAGTCGGGAAGTGGTCCAAACGGGGATGGGAGTGAACCTGACAGCTCATACCGACTTTGAGGCTTCGGGGCCGGGTAGCTCAGCCGGATTTGATCCGGCGGTTCTGCCGACTGTCACGCCTTCGAGGGGGGACTGTCCTCTGAGTTCAGGCCGAATTTGGTGAATTTCCTAAGTCGGGAAGTGGTCCAAACGGGGATGGGAGTGAACCTGACAGCTCATACCGACTTTGAGGCTTCGGGGCCGGGTAGCTCAGCCGGATTTGACCCGGCGATTCTGCCGACTTCACGCCTTCGAGGGGGGACTGTCCTCTGAGTTCAGGCCGAATTTGGTGAATTTCCTAAGTCGGGAAGTGGTCCAAACGGGGATGGGAGTGAACCTGACAGCTCATACCGACTTTGGGGCTTCCAAGCCGGGTAGCTCAGCCGGATTTGATCCGGCGGTTCTCCGACTGTCACGCCTTCGAGGGGGGACTGTCCTCTGAGTTCAGGCCGAATTTGGTGAATTTCCTAAGTCGGGAAGTGGTCCAAACGGGGATGGGAGTGAACCTGACAGCTCATACCGACTTTGAGGCTTCGGGGCCGGGTAGCTCAGCCGGATTTGACCCGGCGATTCTGCCGACTTCCACGCCTTCGAGGGGGGGCTGTCCTCTGAGTTCAGGCCGAATTTGGTGAATTTCCTAAGTCGGGAAATGGCCCAAACTGGGATGGGACTGAACCTGACTGCTCATACCGACTTTGAGGCTTCGGGGCCGGGTAGCACAGTCGGATTTGACCCGGCGGTTCTGCCGACTGCCTGGCCTTCGAGGGGGGCCTGCCCTCTGAGTTCAGGCCGAATTTGGTGAATTTCCTATGTTGGGAAGTGGTCCAAACGGGGATGGGAGTGGACCTGACAGCTCATACCGACTTTGGGGCTTCCAAGCCGGGTAGCTCAGCCGGATTTGATCCGGCGGTTCCGCCGACTGTCACGCCTTCGAGGGGGGACTCTCCTCTAAGTTCGGGCCGAATTTGGTGAATTTCCTAAGTCGGGAAGTGGTCCAAACGGGGATGGGAGTGAACCTGACAGCTCATACCGACTTTGGGGCTTCCAAGACGGGTAGCTCAGCCGGATTTGATCCGGCGGTTCCGCCGACTGTCACGCCTTCGAGGGGGGACTGTTGTCTAAGTTCAGGCCGAATTTGGTGAATTTCCTAAGTCGGGACGTGGTCCAAACGGGGTTGGGAGTGAACCTAACTGCTCATACCGACTTTGAGGCTTCGGGGCCGGGTAGCACAGTCGTATTTGTCCCGGCGGTTCTGCCGAATGCCTGGCCTTCGAGGGGGGCCTGCCCTCTGAGTTCAGGCCGAATTTGGTGAATTTCCTATGTCGGGAAGTGGTCCAAATGGTGATGGGGTTGAATCTGACAGCTCATACCGACCTTGAGGCTTCCAAGCCGGCTGGCCCGGCCGGATTTGACCCGGCGGTTAGAAAATTTTTCAGTCAGTACAAATCAGTAACCACTGACACTTAGAATATTTTTGAAGCAGTACAAATCAGTAACCACTGACACTTAGAATTTTTCAGTCAGTACAAATCAGTAACCAGCGACACTTAAAATATTTTTTAGTCAGTACAAATCAGTAACCAGCGACACTTCGAATATTTTTGAGTCAGTAGAAGTCAGTAACCAAGTGCATTTTTGAATTGGTTACTGATTTCTCCGTTGAAGTTGGGGCTGCGGTTGGCTTCAGTTAGTGGTGGGGGCTTAATTTTCGCCGAGCGGAGCGTGTCCCGGTAGTGTCTCCGAGGAAGTGGTACCTTTTGAAGGGGGTGTTTCTGAATTTGGGTCCTTTTTGAGTGGCATTGCCAGATGGGTTTTGTCTTGAAGGCTTCCAAATCGGGTAGCTCAGCCGGATTTGACCCGGCGGTTCTACCGACTGTCACGCCTTCGAGGGGGGACTGTTGTATAAGTTCAGGCCGAATTTGGCGAATTTCCTAAGTCGGGAAATGGCCCAAACTGGGATGGGACTGAACCTGACTGCTCATACCGACTTTGAGGCTTCGGGGCCGGGTAGCTCAGCCGGATTTGATCCGGCGGTTCTGCCGACTTCTACGCCTTCGAGGGGGGCCTGTCCTCTGAGTTCAGGCCGAATTTGGTGAATTTCCTAAGTCGGGAAGTGGTCCAAACGGGGATGGGAGTGAACCTGACAGCTCATACCGACTTTGGGGCTTCCAAGCCGGGTAGCTCAGCCGGATTTGATCCGGCGGTTCTACCGACTGTCACGCCTTCGAGGGGGGACTGTTGTATAAGTTCAGGCCGAATTTGGCGAATTTCCTAAGTCGGGAAGTGGTCCAAACGGGGATGGGAGTGAACCTGACAGCTCATACCGACTTTGGGGCTTCCAAGCCGGGTAGCTCAGCCGGATTTGATCCGGCGGTTCTACCGACTGTCACGCCTTCGAGGGGGGACTGTTGTATAAGTTCAGGCCGAATTTGGCGAATTTCCTAAGTCGGGAAGTGGTCCAAACGGGGATGGGAGTGAACCTGACAGCTCATACCGACTTTGAGGCTTCGGGTGCGGGTAGCTCAGCCGGATTTGACCCGGCGATTCTGCCGACTTCCACGCCTTCGAGGGGGGACTGTCCTCTGAGTTCAGGCCGAATTTGGTGAATTTCCTAAGTCGGGAAGTGGTCCAAACGGGGATGGGAGTGAACCTGACAGCTCATACCGACTTTGAGGCTTCCAGGCCGGGTAGCTCAGCCGGATTTGATCCGGGGGTTCCGCCGACTGTCACGCCTTCGAGGGGGGACTGTCCTCTGAGTTCAGGCCGAATTTGGTGAATTTCCTAAGTCGGGAAGTGGTCCAAACGGGGATGGGAGTGAACCTGACAGCTCATACCGACTTTGGGGCTTCCAAGCCGGGTAGCTCAGCCGGATTTGATCCGGCGGTTCTACCGACTGTCACGCCTTCGAGGGGGGACTGTCCTATAAGTTCAGGCCGAATTTGGTGAATTTCCTAAGTCGGGAAGTGGTCCAAACGGGGATGGGAGTGAACCTGACAGCTCATACCGACTTTGAGGCTTCCAAGCCGGGTAGCTCAGCCGGATTTGATCCGGCGGTTCTACCGACTGTCACGCCTTCGAGGGGGGACTGTTCTCTAAGTTCAGGCCGAATTTGGCGAATTTCCTAAGTCGGGAAGTGGTCCAAACGGGGATGGGAGTGAACCTGACAGCTCATACCGACTTTGAGGCTTCGGGTGCGGGTAGCTCAGCCGGATTTGACCCGGCGATTCTGCCGACTTCCACGCCTTCGAGCGGGGACTGTCCTCTGAGTTCAGGCCGAATTTGGTTAATTTCCTAAGTCGGGAAGTGGTCCAAACGGGGATGGGAGTGCACCTGACAGCTCATACCGACTTTGAGGCTTCCAAGCCGGGTAACCCAGCCGGATCTGACCCGGCGATTCCGCCGACTGTCACGCCTTCGAGGGGGGACTGTCCTCTGAGTTCCGGCCGAATTTGGTGAATTTCCTAAGTCGGGAAGTGGTCCAAACGGGGATGGGAGTGAACCTGACAGCTCTTACCGACTTTGAGGCTTCGGGGCCGGGTAGCTCAGCCGGATTTGACCCGGCGATTCTGCCGACTTCCACGCCTTCGAGGGGGGGCTGTCCTCTGAGTTCAGGCCGAATTTGGTGAATTTCCTAAGTCGGGAAATGGCCCAAACTGGGATGGGACTGAACCTGACTGCTCATACCGACTTTGAGGCTTCGGGGCCGGGTAGCACAGTCGGATTTGACCCGGCGGTTCTGCCGAATGCCTGGCCTTCGAGGGGGGCCTGCCCTCTGAGTTCAGGCCGAATTTGGTGAATTTCCTATGTTGGGAAGTGGTCCAAACGGGGATGGGAGTGGACCTGACAGCTCATACCGACTTTGGGGCTTCCAAGCCGGGTAGCTCAGCCGGATTTGATCCGGCGGTTCCGCCGACTGTCACGCCTTCGAGGGGGGACTCTCCTCTAAGTTCGGGCCGAATTTGGTGAATTTCCTAAGTCGGGAAGTGGTCCAAACGGGGATGGGAGTGAACCTGACAGCTCATACCGACTTTGGGGCTTCCAAGACGGGTAGCTCAGCCGGATTTGATCCGGCGGTTCCGCCGACTGTCACGCCTTCGAGGGGGGACTGTTGTCTAAGTTCAGGCCGAATTTGGTGAATTTCCTAAGTCGGGACGTGGTCCAAACGGGGTTGGGAGTGAACCTAACTGCTCATACCGACTTTGAGGCTTCGGGGCCGGGTAGCACAGTCGTATTTGTCCCGGCGGTTCTGCCGAATGCCTGGCCTTCGAGGGGGGCCTGCCCTCTGAGTTCAGGCCGAATTTGGTGAATTTCCTATGTCGGGAAGTGGTCCAAATGGTGATGGGGTTGAATCTGACAGCTCATACCGACCTTGAGGCTTCCAAGCCGGCTGGCCCGGCCGGATTTGACCCGGCGGTTAGAAAATTTTTCAGTCAGTACAAATCAGTAACCACTGACACTTAGAATATTTTTCAGTCAGTACAAATCAGTAACCAGCGACACTTAAAATATTTTTTAGTCAGTACAAATCAGTAACCAGCGACACTTAGAATATTTTTGAGTCAGTAGAAGTCAGTAACCAAGTGCATTTTTGAATTGGTTACTGATTTCTCCGTTGAAGTTGGGGCTGCGGTTGGCTTCAGTTAGTGGTGGGGGCTTAATTTTCGCCGAGCGGAGCGTGTCCCGGTAGTGTCTCCGAGGAAGTGGTACCTTTTGAAGGGGGTGTTTCTGAATTTGGGCCCTTTTTGAGTGGCATTGCCGGATGGGTTTTGTCTTGAAGGCTTCCAAATCGGGTAGCTCAGCCGGATTTGACCCGGCGGTTCTACCGACTGTCACGCCTTCGAGGGGGGACTGTTGTATAAGTTCAGGCCGAATTTGGCGAATTTCCTAAGTCGGGAAATGGCCCAAACTGGGATGGGACTGAACCTGACTGCTCATACCGACTTTGAGGCTTCGGGGCCGGGTAGCTCAGCCGGATTTGATCCGGCGGTTCTGCCGACTTCTACGCCTTCGAGGGGGGCCTGTCCTCTGAGTTCAGGCCGAATTTGGTGAATTTCCTAAGTCGGGAAGTGGTCCAAACGGGGATGGGAGTGAACCTGACAGCTCATACCGACTTTGGGGCTTCCAAGCCGGGTAGCTCAGCCGGATTTGATCCGGCGGTTCTACCGACTGTCACGCCTTCGAGGGGGGACTGTTGTATAAGTTCAGGCCGAATTTGGCGAATTTCCTAAGTCGGGAAGTGGTCCAAACGGGGATGGGAGTGAACCTGACAGCTCATACCGACTTTGGGGCTTCCAAGCCGGGTAGCTCAGCCGGATTTGATCCGGCGGTTCTACCGACTGTCACGCCTTCGAGGGGGGACTGTTGTATAAGTTCAGGCCGAATTTGGCGAATTTCCTAAGTCGGGAAGTGGTCCAAACGGGGATGGGAGTGAACCTGACAGCTCATACCGACTTTGAGGCTTCGGGTGCGGGTAGCTCAGCCGGATTTGACCCGGCGATTCTGCCGACTTCCACGCCTTCGAGGGGGGACTGTCCTCTGAGTTCAGGCCGAATTTGGTGAATTTCCTAAGTCGGGAAGTGGTCCAAACGGGGATGGGAGTGCACCTGACAGCTCATACCGACTTTGAGGCTTCCAAGCCGGGTAACCCAGCCGGATCTGACCCGGCGATTCTGCCGACTGTCACGCCTTCGAGGGGGGACTGTCCTCTGAGTTCCGGCCGAATTTGGTGAATTTCCTAAGTCGGGAAGTGGTCCAAACGGGGATGGGAGTGAACCTGACAGCTCATACCGACTTTGAGGCTTCCAAGCCGGGTAGCTCAGCCGGATTTGATCCGGCGATTCTGCCGACTGTCACGCCTTCGAGGGGGGACTGTCTCTGAGTTCAGGCCGAATTTGGTGAATTTCCTAAGTCGGGAAGTGGTCCAAACGGGGATGGGAGTGAACCTGACAGCTCATACCGACTTTGAGGCTTCGGGGCCGGGTAGCTCAGCCGGATTTGACCCGGCGATTCTGCCGACTTCCTCGCCTTCGAGGGGGGCCTGTCCTCTGAGTTCAGGCCGAATTTGGTGAATTTCCTAAGTCGGGAAGTGGTCCAAACGGGGATGGGAGTGCACCTGACAGCTCATACCGACTTTGAGGCTTCCAAGCCGGGTAGCTCAGCCGGATTTGATCCGGCGATTCCGCCGACTGTCACGCCTTCGAGGGGGGACTGTCCTCTGAGTTCCGGCCGAATTTGGTGAATTTCCTAAGTCGGGAAGTGGTCCAAACGGGGATGGGAGTGAACCTGACAGCTCTTACCGACTTTGAGGCTTCGGGGCCGGGTAGCTCAGCCGGATTTGACCCGGCGATTCTGCCGACTTCCACGCCTTCGAGGGGGGGCTGTCCTCTGAGTTCAGGCCGAATTTGGTGAATTTCCTAAGTCGGGAAATGGCCCAAACTGGGATGGGACTGAACCTGACTGCTCATACCGACTTTGAGGCTTCGGGGCCGGGTAGCACAGTCGGATTTGACCCGGCGGTTCTGCCGAATGCCTGGCCTTCGAGGGGGGCCTGCCCTCTGAGTTCAGGCCGAATTTGGTGAATTTCCTATGTTGGGAAGTGGTCCAAACGGGGATGGGAGTGGACCTGACAGCTCATACCGACTTTGGGGCTTCCAAGCCGGGTAGCTCAGCCGGATTTGATCCGGCGGTTCCGCCGACTGTCACGCCTTCGAGGGGGGACTCTCCTCTAAGTTCGGGCCGAATTTGGTGAATTTCCTAAGTCGGGAAGTGGTCCAAACGGGGATGGGAGTGAACCTGACAGCTCATACCGACTTTGGGGCTTCCAAGACGGGTAGCTCAGCCGGATTTGATCCGGCGGTTCCGCCGACTGTCACGCCTTCGAGGGGGGACTGTTGTCTAAGTTCAGGCCGAATTTGGTGAATTTCCTAAGTCGGGACGTGGTCCAAACGGGGTTGGGAGTGAACCTAACTGCTCATACCGACTTTGAGGCTTCGGGGCCGGGTAGCACAGTCGTATTTGTCCCGGCGGTTCTGCCGAATGCCTGGCCTTCGAGGGGGGCCTGCCCTCTGAGTTCAGGCCGAATTTGGTGAATTTCCTATGTCGGGAAGTGGTCCAAATGGTGATGGGGTTGAATCTGACAGCTCATACCGACCTTGAGGTTTCCAAGCCGGCTGGCCCGGCCGGATTTGACCCGGCGGTTAGAAAATTTTTCAGTCAGTACAAATCAGTAACCACTGACACTTAGAATATTTTTGAAGTCAGTACAAATCAGTAACCAGCGACACTTAAAATATTTTTTAGTCAGTACAAATCAGTAACCAGCGACACTTCGAATATTTTTGAGTCAGTAGAAGTCAGTAACCAAGTGCATTTTTGAATTGGTTACTGATTTCTCCGTTGAAGTTGGGGCTGCGGTTGGCTTCAGTTAGTGGTGGGGGCTTAATTTTCGCCGAGCGGAGCGTGTCCCGGTAGTGTCTCCGAGGAAGTGGTACCTTTTGAAGGGGGTGTTTCTGAATTTGGGCCCTTTTTGAGTGGCATTGCCAGATGGGTTTTGTCTTGAAGGCTTCCAAATCGGGTAGCTCAGCCGGATTTGACCCGGCGGTTCTACCGACTGTCACGCCTTCGAGGGGGGACTGTTGTATAAGTTCAGGCCGAATTTGGCGAATTTCCTAAGTCGGGAAATGGCCCAAACTGGGATGGGACTGAACCTGACTGCTCATACCGACTTTGAGGCTTCGGGGCCGGGTAGCTCAGCCGGATTTGATCCGGCGGTTCTGCCGACTTCTACGCCTTCGAGGGGGGCCTGTCCTCTGAGTTCAGGCCGAATTTGGTGAATTTCCTAAGTCGGGAAGTGGTCCAAACGGGGATGGGAGTGAACCTGACAGCTCATACCGACTTTGGGGCTTCCAAGCCGGGTAGCTCAGCCGGATTTGATCCGGCGGTTCTACCGACTGTCACGCCTTCGAGGGGGGACTGTTGTATAAGTTCAGGCCGAATTTGGCGAATTTCCTAAGTCGGGAAGTGGTCCAAACGGGGATGGGAGTGAACCTGACAGCTCATACCGACTTTGGGGCTTCCAAGCCGGGTAGCTCAGCCGGATTTGATCCGGCGGTTCTACCGACCGTCACGCCTTCGAGGGGGGACTGTTGTATAAGTTCAGGCCGAATTTGGCGAATTTCCTAAGTCGGGAAGTGGTCCAAACGGGGATGGGAGTGAACCTGACAGCTCATACCGACTTTGAGGCTTCGGGTGCGGGTAGCTCAGCCGGATTTGACCCGGCGATTCTGCCGACTTCCACGCCTTCGAGCGGGGACTGTCCTCTGAGTTCAGGCCGAATTTGGTGAATTTCCTAAGTCGGGAAGTGGTCCAAACGGGGATGGGAGTGCACCTGACAGCTCATACCGACTTTGAGGCTTCCAAGCCGGGTAACCCAGCCGGATCTGACCCGGCGATTCCGCCGACTGTCACGCCTTCGAGGGGGGACTGTCCTCTGAGTTCCGGCCGAATTTGGTGAATTTCCTAAGTCGGGAAGTGGTCCAAACGGGGATGGGAGTGAACCTGACAGCTCATACCGACTTTGGGGCTTCCAAGCCGGGTAGCTCAGCCGGATTTGATCCGGCGGTTCTGCCGACTGTCACGCCTTCGAGGGGGGACTGTCTCTAAGTTCAGGCCGAATTTGGTGAATTTCCTAAGTCGGGAAGTGGTCCAAACGGGGATGGGAGTGAACCTGACAGCTCATACCGACTTTGGTGCTTCCAAGCCGGGTAGCTCAGCCGGATTTGATCCGGCGGTTCTACCGACTGTCAGCCTTCGAGGGGGGACTGTTGTATAAGTTCAGGCCGAATTTGGCGAATTTCCTAAGTCGGGAAGTGGTCCAAACGGGGATGGGAGTGAACCTGACAGCTCATACCGACTTTGAGGCTTCGGGTGCGGGTAGCTTAGCCGGATTTGACCCGGCGATTCTGCCGACTTCCACGCCTTCGAGCGGGGACTGTCCTCTGAGTTCAGGCCGAATTTGGTTAATTTCCTAAGTCGGGAAGTGGTCCAAACGGGGATGGGAGTGCACCTGACAGCTCATACCGACTTTGAGGCTTCCAAGCCGGGTAACCCAGCCGGATCTGACCCGGCGATTCCGCCGACTGTCACGCCTTCGAGGGGGGACTGTCCTCTGAGTTCCGGCCGAATTTGGTGAATTTCCTAAGTCGGGAAGTGGTCCAAACGGGGATGGGAGTGAACCTGACAGCTCTTACCGACTTTGAGGCTTCGGGGCCGGGTAGCTCAGCCGGATTTGACCCGGCGATTCTGCCGACTTCCACGCCTTCGAGGGGGGGCTGTCCTCTGAGTTCAGGCCGAATTTGGTGAATTTCCTAAGTCGGGAAATGGCCCAAACTGGGATGGGACTGAACCTGACTGCTCATACCGACTTTGAGGCTTCGGGGCCGGGTAGCACAGTCGGATTTGACCCGGCGGTTCTGCCGAATGCCTGGCCTTCGAGGGGGGCCTGCCCTCTGAGTTCAGGCCGAATTTGGTGAATTTCCTATGTTGGGAAGTGGTCCAAACGGGGATGGGAGTGGACCTGACAGCTCATACCGACTTTGGGGCTTCCAAGCCGGGTAGCTCAGCCGGATTTGATCCGGCGGTTCCGCCGACTGTCACGCCTTCGAGGGGGGACTCTCCTCTAAGTTCGGGCCGAATTTGGTGAATTTCCTAAGTCGGGAAGTGGTCCAAACGGGGATGGGAGTGAACCTGACAGCTCATACCGACTTTGGGGCTTCCAAGACGGGTAGCTCAGCCGGATTTGATCCGGCGGTTCCGCCGACTGTCACGCCTTCGAGGGGGGACTGTTGTCTAAGTTCAGGCCGAATTTGGTGAATTTCCTAAGTCGGGACGTGGTCCAAACGGGGTTGGGAGTGAACCTAACTGCTCATACCGACTTTGAGGCTTCGGGGCCGGGTAGCACAGTCGTATTTGTCCCGGCGGTTCTGCCGAATGCCTGGCCTTCGAGGGGGGCCTGCCCTCTGAGTTCAGGCCGAATTTGGTGAATTTCCTATGTCGGGAAGTGGTCCAAATGGTGATGGGGTTGAATCTGACAGCTCATACCGACCTTGAGGCTTCCAAGCCGGCTGGCCCGGCCGGATTTGACCCGGCGGTTAGAAAATTTTTCAGTCAGTACAAATCAGTAACCACTGACACTTAGAATATTTTTGAAGCAGTACAAATCAGTAACCACTGACACTTAGAATATTTTTCAGTCAGTACAAATCAGTAACCAGCGACACTTAAAATATTTTTAGTCAGTACAAATCAGTAACCAGCGACACTTCGAATATTTTTGAGTCAGTAGAAGTCAGTAACCAAGTGCATTTTTGAATTGGTTACTGATTTCTCCGTTGAAGTTGGGGCTGCGGTTGGCTTCAGTTAGTCGTGGGGGCTTAATTTTCGCCGAGCGGAGCGTGTCCCGGTAGTGTCTCCGAGGAAGTGGTACCTTTTGAAGGGGGTGTTTCTGAATTTGGGCCCTTTTTGAGTGGCATTGCCGGATGGGTTTTGTCTTGAAGGCTTCCAAATCGGGTAGCTCAGCCGGATTTGACCCGGCGGTTCTACCGACTGTCACGCCTTCGAGGGGGGACTGTTGTATAAGTTCAGGCCGAATTTGGCGAATTTCCTAAGTCGGGAAATGGCCCAAACTGGGATGGGACTGAACCTGACTGCTCATACCGACTTTGAGGCTTCGGGGCCGGGTAGCTCAGCCGGATTTGATCCGGCGGTTCTGCCGACTTCTACGCCTTCGAGGGGGGCCTGTCCTCTGAGTTCAGGCCGAATTTGGTGAATTTCCTAAGTCGGGAAGTGGTCCAAACGGGGATGGGAGTGAACCTGACAGCTCATACCGACTTTGGGGCTTCCAAGCCGGGTAGCTCAGCCGGATTTGATCCGGCGGTTCTACCGACTGTCACGCCTTCGAGGGGGGACTGTTGTATAAGTTCAGGCCGAATTTGGCGAATTTCCTAAGTCGGGAAGTGGTCCAAACGGGGATGGGAGTGAACCTGACAGCTCATACCGACTTTGGGGCTTCCAAGCCGGGTAGCTCAGCCGGATTTGATCCGGCGGTTCTACCGACTGTCACGCCTTCGAGGGGGGACTGTTGTATAAGTTCAGGCCGAATTTGGCGAATTTCCTAAGTCGGGAAGTGGTCCAAACGGGGATGGGAGTGAACCTGACAGCTCATACCGACTTTGAGGCTTCGGGTGCGGGTAGCTCAGCCGGATTTGACCCGGCGATTCTGCCGACGTCCACGCCTTCGAGCGGGGACTGTCCTCTGAGTTCAGGCCGAATTTGGTGAATTTCCTAAGTCGGGAAGTGGTCCAAACGGGGATGGGAGTGCACCTGACAGCTCATACCGACTTTGAGGCTTCCAAGCCGGGTAGCCCAGCCGGATCTGACCCGGCGATTCCGCCGACTGTCACGCCTTCGAGGGGGGACTGTCCTCTGAGTTCGGCCGAATTTGGTGAATTTCCTAAGTCGGGAAGTGGTCCAAACGGGGATGGGAGTGAACCTGACAGCTCATACCGACTTTGGGGCTTCAAGGCCGGGTAGCTCAGCCGGATTTGATCGGCGGTTCTGCCGACTGTCACGCCTTCGAGGGGGGACTGTTCTCTAAGTTCAGGCCGAATTTGGCGAATTTCCTAAGTCGGGAAGTGGTCCAAACGGGGATGGGAGTGAACCTGACAGCTCATACCGACTTTGGTGCTTCCAAGCCGGGTAGCTCAGCCGGATTTGATCCGGCGGTTCTACCGACTGTCACGCCTTCGAGGGGGGACTGTTGTATAAGTTCAGGCCGAATTTGGCGAATTTCCTAAGTCGGGAAGTGGTCCAAACGGGGATGGGAGTGAACCTGACAGCTCATACCGACTTTGAGGCTTCGGGTGCGGGAGCTCAGCCGGATTTGACCCGGCGATTCTGCCGAATTCCACGCCTTCGAGCGGGGACTGTCCTCTGAGTTCAGGCCGAATTTGGTTAATTTCCTAAGTCGGGAAGTGGTCCAAACGGGGATGGGAGTGCACCTGACAGCTCATACCGACTTTGAGGCTTCCAAGCCGGGTAACCCAGCCGGATCTGACCCGGCGATTCCGCCGACTGTCACGCCTTCGAGGGGGGACTGTCCTCTGAGTTCCGGCCGAATTTGGTGAATTTCCTAAGTCGGGAAGTGGTCCAAACGGGGATGGGAGTGAACCTGACAGCTCTTACCGACTTTGAGGCTTCGGGGCCGGGTAGCTCAGCCGGATTTGACCCGGCGATTCTGCCGACTTCACGCCTTCGAGGGGGGGCTGTCCTCTGAGTTCAGGCCGAATTTGGTGAATTTCCTAAGTCGGGAAATGGCCCAAACTGGGATGGGACTGAACCTGACTGCTCATACCGACTTTGAGGCTTCGGGGCCGGGTAGCACAGTCGGATTTGACCCGGCGGTTCTGCCGAATGCCTGGCCTTCGAGGGGGGCCTGCCCTCTGAGTTCAGGCCGAATTTGGTGAATTTCCTATGTTGGGAAGTGGTCCAAACGGGGATGGGAGTGGACCTGACAGCTCATACCGACTTTGGGGCTTCCAAGCCGGGTAGCTCAGCCGGATTTGATCCGGCGGTTCCGCCGACTGTCACGCCTTCGAGGGGGGACTCTCCTCTAAGTTCGGGCCGAATTTGGTGAATTTCCTAAGTCGGGAAGTGGTCCAAACGGGGATGGGAGTGAACCTGACAGCTCATACCGACTTTGGGGCTTCCAAGACGGGTAGCTCAGCCGGATTTGATCCGGCGGTTCCGCCGACTGTCACGCCTTCGAGGGGGGACTGTTGTCTAAGTTCAGGCCGAATTTGGTGAATTTCCTAAGTCGGGACGTGGTCCAAACGGGGTTGGGAGTGAACCTAACTGCTCATACCGACTTTGAGGCTTCGGGGCCGGGTAGCACAGTCGTATTTGTCCCGGCGGTTCTGCCGAATGCCTGGCCTTCGAGGGGGGCCTGCCCTCTGAGTTCAGGCCGAATTTGGTGAATTTCCTATGTCGGGAAGTGGTCCAAATGGTGATGGGGTTGAATCTGACAGCTCATACCGACCTTGAGGCTTCCAAGCCGGCTGGCCCGGCCGGATTTGACCCGGCGGTTAGAAAATTTTTCAGTCAGTACAAATCAGTAACCACTGACACTTAGAATATTTTTGAAGCAGTACAAATCAGTAACCACTGACACTTAGAATATTTTTCAGTCAGTACAAATCAGTAACCAGCGACACTTAAAATATTTTTTAGTCAGTACAAATCAGTAACCAGCGACACTTAGAATATTTTTGAGTCAGTAGAAGTCAGTAACCAAGTGCATTTTTGAATTGGTTACTGATTTCTCCGTTGAAGTTGGGGCTGCGGTTGGCTTCAGTTAGTGGTGGGGGCTTAATTTTCGCCGAGCGGAGCGTGTCCCGGTAGTGTCTCCGAGGAAGTGGTACCTTTTGAAGGGGGTGTTTCTGAATTTGGGCCCTTTTTGAGTGGCATTGCCGGATGGGTTTTGTCTTGAAGGCTTCCAAATCGGGTAGCTCAGCCGGATTTGACCCGGCGGTTCTACCGACTGTCACGCCTTCGAGGGGGGACTGTTGTATAAGTTCAGGCCGAATTTGGCGAATTTCCTAAGTCGGGAAATGGCCCAAACTGGGATGGGACTGAACCTGACTGCTCATACCGACTTTGAGGCTTCGGGGCCGGGTAGCTCAGCCGGATTTGATCCGGCGGTTCTGCCGACTTCTACGCCTTCGAGGGGGGCCTGTCCTCTGAGTTCAGGCCGAATTTGGTGAATTTCCTAAGTCGGGAAGTGGTCCAAACGGGGATGGGAGTGAACCTGACAGCTCATACCGACTTTGGGGCTTCCAAGCCGGGTAGCTCAGCCGGATTTGATCCGGCGGTTCTACCGACTGTCACGCCTTCGAGGGGGGACTGTTGTATAAGTTCAGGCCGAATTTGGCGAATTTCCTAAGTCGGGAAGTGGTCCAAACGGGGATGGGAGTGAACCTGACAGCTCATACCGACTTTGGGGCTTCCAAGCCGGGTAGCTCAGCCGGATTTGATCCGGCGGTTCTACCGACTGTCACGCCTTCGAGGGGGGACTGTCTCTGAGTTCAGGCCGAATTTGGCGAATTTCCTAAGTCGGGAAGTGGTCCAAACGGGGATGGGAGTGAACCTGACAGCTCATACCGACTTTGAGGCTTCGGTGCCGGGTAGCTCAGCCGGATTTGACCCGGCGGTTCTGCCGACTTCACGCCTTCGAGGGGGGACTGTCCTCTGAGTTCAGGCCGAATTTGGTGAATTTCCTAAGTCGGGAAGTGGTCCAAACGGGGATGGGAGTGAACCTGACAGCTCATACCGACTTTGAGGCTTCGGAGCCGGGTAGCACAGCCGGATTTGACCCGGCGGTTCTGCCGACTGCACGCCTTCGAGGGGGGCCTGTCCTCTGAGTTCAGGCCGAATTTGGTGAATTTCCTAAGTCGGGAAGTGGTCCAAACGGGGATGGGAGTGAACCTGACAGCTCATACCGACTTTGAGGCTTCGGGGCCGGGTAGCTCAGCCGGATTTGATCCGGCGGTTCTGCCGACTTCACGCCTTCGAGGGGGGACTGTCCTCTGAGTTCAGGCCGAATTTGGTGAATTTCCTAAGTCGGGAAGTGGTCCAAACGGGGATGGGAGTGAACCTGACAGCTCATACCGACTTTGGGGCTTCCAAGCCGGGTAGCTCAGCCGGATTTGATCCGGCGGTTCTGCCGACTGTCACGCCTTCGAGGGGGGACTGTCTCTGAGTTCAGGCCGAATTTGGCGAATTTCCTAAGTCGGGAAGTGGTCCAAACGGGGATGGGAGTGAACCTGACAGCTCATACCGACTTTGGGGCTTCCAAGCCGGGTAGCTCAGCCGGATTTGATCCGGCGGTTCTACCGACTGTCACGCCTTCGAGGGGGGACTGTTGTATAAGTTCAGGCCGAATTTGGCGAATTTCCTAAGTCGGGAAGTGGTCCAAACGGGGATGGGAGTGAACCTGACAGCTCATACCGACTTTGAGGCTTCGGTGCGGGTAGCTCAGCCGGATTTGACCCGGCGATTCTGCCGACTGTCACGCCTTCGAGCGGGGACTGTCCTCTGAGTTCAGGCCGAATTTGGTGAATTCCTAAGTCGGGAAGTGGTCCAAACGGGGATGGGAGTGAACCTGACAGCTCATACCGACTTTGAGGCTTCGGGGCCGGGTAGCTCAGCCGGATTTGACCCGGCGATTCTGCCGACTTCACGCCTTCGAGGGGGGGCTGTCCTCTGAGTTCCGGCCGAATTTGGTGAATTTCCTAAGTCGGGAAGTGGCCCAAACTGGGATGGGACTGAACCTGACTGCTCATACCGACTTTGAGGCTTCGGGGCCGGGTAGCACAGTCGGATTTGACCCGGCGGTTCTGCCGAATGCCTGGCCTTCGAGGGGGGCCTGTCCTCTGAGTTCAGGCCGAATTTGGTGAATTTCCTATGTTGGGAAGTGGTCCAAACGGGGATGGGAGTGGACCTGACAGCTCATACCGACTTTGGGGCTTCCAAGCCGGGTAGCTCAGCCGGATTTGATCCGGCGGTTCCGCCGACTGTCACGCCTTCGAGGGGGGACTCTCCTCTAAGTTCGGGCCGAATTTGGTGAATTTCCTAAGTCGGGAAGTGGTCCAAACGGGGATGGGAGTGAACCTGACAGCTCATACCGACTTTGGGGCTTCCAAGACGGGTAGCTCAGCCGGATTTGATCCGGCGGTTCCGCCGA
Organism: Hemiscyllium ocellatum; assembly: GCF_020745735.1. NCBI lineage: Eukaryota > Metazoa > Chordata > Chondrichthyes > Orectolobiformes > Hemiscylliidae > Hemiscyllium > Hemiscyllium ocellatum. The sequence goes on from NW_026868314.1 coordinate 19,697, forward strand.
CTGTCACGCCTTCGAGGGGGGACTGTTGTCTAAGTTCAGGCCGAATTTGGTGAATTTCCTAAGTCGGGACGTGGTCCAAACGGGGTTGGGAGTGAACCTAACTGCTCATACCGACTTTGAGGCTTCGGGGCCGGGTAGCACAGTCGTATTTGTCCCGGCGGTTCTGCCGAATGCCTGGCCTTCGAGGGGGGCCTGCCCTCTGAGTTCAGGCCGAATTTGGTGAATTTCCTATGTCGGGAAGTGGTCCAAATGGTGATGGGGTTGAATCTGACAGCTCATACCGACCTTGAGGCTTCCAAGCCGGCTGGCCCGGCCGGATTTGACCCGGCGGTTAGAAAATTTTTCAGTCAGTACAAATCAGTAACCACTGACACTTAGAATATTTTTGAAGCAGTACAAATCAGTAACCACTGACACTTAGAATATTTTTCAGTCAGTACAAATCAGTAACCAGCGACACTTAAAATATTTTTTAGTCAGTACAAATCAGTAACCAGCGACACTTAGAATATTTTTGAGTCAGTAGAAGTCAGTAACCAAGTGCATTTTTGAATTGGTTACTGATTTCTCCGTTGAAGTTGGGGCTGCGGTTGGCTTCAGTTAGTGGTGGGGGCTTAATTTTCGCCGAGCGGAGCGTGTCCCGGTAGTGTCTCCGAGGAAGTGGTACCTTTTGAAGGGGGTGTTTCTGAATTTGGGCCCTTTTTGAGTGGCATTGCCGGATGGGTTTTGTCTTGAAGGCTTCCAAATCGGGTAGCTCAGCCGGATTTGACCCGGCGGTTCTACCGACTGTCACGCCTTCGAGGGGGGACTGTTGTATAAGTTCAGGCCGAATTTGGCGAATTTCCTAAGTCGGGAAATGGCCCAAACTGGGATGGGACTGAACCTGACTGCTCATACCGACTTTGAGGCTTCGGGGCCGGGTAGCTCAGCCGGATTTGATCCGGCGGTTCTGCCGACTTCTACGCCTTCGAGGGGGGCCTGTCCTCTGAGTTCAGGCCGAATTTGGTGAATTTCCTAAGTCGGGAAGTGGTCCAAACGGGGATGGGAGTGAACCTGACAGCTCATACCGACTTTGGGGCTTCCAAGCCGGGTAGCTCAGCCGGATTTGATCCGGCGGTTCTACCGACTGTCACGCCTTCGAGGGGGGACTGTTGTATAAGTTCAGGCCGAATTTGGCGAATTTCCTAAGTCGGGAAGTGGTCCAAACGGGGATGGGAGTGAACCTGACAGCTCATACCGACTTTGGGGCTTCCAAGCCGGGTAGCTCAGCCGGATTTGATCCGGCGGTTCTACCGACTGTCACGCCTTCGAGGGGGGACTGTTGTATAAGTTCAGGCCGAATTTGGCGAATTTCCTAAGTCGGGAAGTGGTCCAAACGGGGATGGGAGTGAACCTGACAGCTCATACCGACTTTGAGGCTTCGGGTGCGGGTAGCTCAGCCGGATTTGACCCGGCGATTCTGCCGACTTCCACGCCTTCGAGCGGGGACTGTCCTCTGAGTTCAGGCCGAATTTGGTGAATTTCCTAAGTCGGGAAGTGGTCCAAACGGGGATGGGAGTGCACCTGACAGCTCATACCGACTTTGAGGCTTCCAAGCCGGGTAACCCAGCCGGATCTGACCCGGCGATTCCGCCGACTGTCACGCCTTCGAGGGGGGACTGTCCTCTGAGTTCCGGCCGAATTTGGTGAATTTCCTAAGTCGGGAAGTGGTCCAAACGGGGATGGGAGTGAACCTGACAGCTCTTACCGACTTTGAGGCTTCGGGGCCGGGTAGCTCAGCCGGATTTGACCCGGCGATTCTGCCGACTTCCACGCCTTCGAGGGGGGGCTGTCCTCTGAGTTCAGGCCGAATTTGGTGAATTTCCTAAGTCGGGAAATGGCCCAAACTGGGATGGGACTGAACCTGACTGCTCATACCGACTTTGAGGCTTCGGGGCCGGGTAGCACAGTCGGATTTGACCCGGCGGTTCTGCCGAATGCCTGGCCTTCGAGGGGGGCCTGCCCTCTGAGTTCAGGCCGAATTTGGTGAATTTCCTATGTTGGGAAGTGGTCCAAACGGGGATGGGAGTGGACCTGACAGCTCATACCGACTTTGGGGCTTCCAAGCCGGGTAGCTCAGCCGGATTTGATCCGGCGGTTCCGCCGACTGTCACGCCTTCGAGGGGGGACTCTCCTCTAAGTTCAGGCCGAATTTGGTGAATTTCCTAAGTCGGGAAGTGGTCCAAACGGGGATGGGAGTGAACCTGACAGCTCATACCGACTTTGGGGCTTCCAAGACGGGTAGCTCAGCCGGATTTGATCCGGCGGTTCCGCCGACTGTCACGCCTTCGAGGGGGGACTGTTGTCTAAGTTCGGGCCGAATTTGGTGAATTTCCTAAGTCGGGAAGTGGTCCAAACGGGGATGGGAGTGAACCTGACAGCTCATACCGACTTTGGGGCTTCCAAGACGGGTAGCTCAGCCGGATTTGATCCGGCGGTTCCGCCGACTGTCACGCCTTCGAGGGGGGACTGTTGTCTAAGTTCAGGCCGAATTTGGTGAATTTCCTAAGTCGGGACGTGGTCCAAACGGGGTTGGGAGTGAACCTAACTGCTCATACCGACTTGGAGGCTTCGGGGCCGGGTAGCACAGTCGTATTTGTCCCGGCGGTTCTGCCGAATGCCTGGCCTTCGAGGGGGGCCTGCCCTCTGAGTTCAGGCCGAATTTGGTGAATTTCCTATGTCGGGAAGTGGTCCAAATGGTGATGGGGTTGAATCTGACAGCTCATACCGACCTTGAGGCTTCCAAGCCGGCTGGCCCGGCCGGATTTGACCCGGCGGTTAGAAAATTTTTCAGTCAGTACAAATCAGTAACCACTGACACTTAGAATATGTTTGAAGCAGTACAAATCAGTAACCACTGACACTTAGAATATTTTTCAGTCAGTACAAATCAGTAACCAGCGACACTTAAAATATTTTTTAGTCAGTACAAATCAGTAACCAGCGACACTTAGAATATTTTTGAGTCAGTAGAAGTCAGTAACCAAGTGCATTTTTGAATTGGTTACTCATTTCTCCGTTGAAGTTGGGGCTGCGGTTGGCTTCAGTTAGTGGTGGGGGCTTAATTTTCGCCGAGCGGAGCGTGTCCCGGTAGTGTCTCCGAGGAAGTGGTACCTTTTGAAGGGGGTGTTTCTGAATTTGGGCCCTTTTTGAGTGGCATTGCCGGATGGGTTTTGTCTTGAAGGCTTCCAAATCGGGTAGCTCAGCCGGATTTGACCCGGCGGTTCTACCGACTGTCACGCCTTCGAGGGGGGACTGTTGTATAAGTTCAGGCCGAATTTGGCGAATTTCCTAAGTCGGGAAATGGCCCAAACTGGGATGGGACTGAACCTGACTGCTCATACCGACTTTGAGGCTTCGGGGCCGGGTAGCTCAGCCGGATTTGATCCGGCGGTTCTGCCGACTTCTACGCCTTCGAGGGGGGCCTGTCCTCTGAGTTCAGGCCGAATTTGGTGAATTTCCTAAGTCGGGAAGTGGTCCAAACGGGGATGGGAGTGAACCTGACAGCTCATACCGACTTTGGGGCTTCCAAGCCGGGTAGCTCAGCCGGATTTGATCCGGCGGTTCTACCGACTGCCACGCCTTCGAGGGGGGACTGTTGTATAAGTTCAGGCCGAATTTGGCGAATTTCCTAAGTCGGGAAGTGGTCCAAACGGGGATGGGAGTGAACCTGACAGCTCATACCGACTTTGGGGCTTCCAAGCCGGGTAGCTCAGCCGGATTTGATCCGGCGGTTC
>NW_026868314.1:23964-35513 GCF_020745735.1 Hemiscyllium ocellatum
GCCGTCGCGGGGGGGCTGTCCTCTGAGTTCAGGCCGAATTTGGTGAATTTCCTAAGTCGGGAAATGGCCCAAACTGGGATGGGACTGAACCTGACTGCTCATACCGACTTTGAGGCTTCCAAGCCGGGTAGCTCAGCCGGTTTGATCCGGCGGTTCTGCCGACTTCACGCCTTCGAGGGGGGCCTGTCCTCTGAGTTCAGGCCGAATTTGGTGAATTTCCTATGTTGGGAAGTGGTCCAAACTGGGATGGGAGTGGACCTGACAGCTCATACCGACTTTGGGGCTTCGGGGCCGGGTAGCTCAGCCGGATTTGATCCGGCGGTTCCGCCGACTGTCACGCCTTCGAGGGGGGACTCTCCTCTAAGTTCGGGCCGAATTTGGTGAATTTCCTAAGTCGGGAAGTGGTCCAAACGGGGATGGGAGTGAACCTGACAGCTCATACCGACTTTGGGGCTTCCAAGACGGGTAGCTCAGCCGGATTTGATCCCGCGGTTCCGCCGACTGTCACGCCTTCGGGGGGGACTGTTGTCTAAGTTCAGGCCGAATTTGGTGAATTTCCTAAGTCGGGACGTGGTCCAAACGGGGTTGGGAGTGAACCTAACAGCTCATACCGACTTTGAGGCTTCGGGGCCGGGTAGCACAGTCGTATTTGTCCCGGCGGTTCTGCCGAATGCCTGGCCTTCGAGGGGGGCCTGCCCTCTGAGTTCAGGCCGAATTTGGTGAATTTCCTATGTCGGGAAGTGGTCCAAATGGTGATGGGGTTGAATCTGACAGCTCATACCGACCTTGAGGCTTCCAAGCCGGCTGGCCCGGCCGGATTTGACCCGGCGGTTAGAAAATTTTTCAGTCAGTACAAATCAGTAACCACTGACACTTAGAATATTTTTGAAGCAGTACAAATCAGTAAACCACTGACACTTAGAATATTTTTCAGTCAGTACAAATCAGTAACCAGCGACACTTAAAATATTTTTTAGTCAGTACAAATCAGTAACCAGCGACACTTAGAATATTTTTGAGTCAGTAGAAGTCAGTAACCAAGTGCATTTTTGAATTGGTTACTGATTTCTCCGTTGAAGTTGGGGCTGCGGTTGGCTTCAGTTAGTGGTGGGGGCTTAATTTTCGCCGAGCGGAGCGTGTCCCGGTAGTGTCTCCGAGGAAGTGGTACCTTTTGAAGGGGGTGTTTCTGAATTTGGGCCCTTTTTGAGTGGCATTGCCGGATGGGTTTTGTCTTGAAGGCTTCCAAATCGGGTAGCTCAGCGGATTTGACCCGGCGGTTTTACCGACTGTCACGCCTTCGAGGGGGGGACTGTTGTATAAGTTCAGGCCGAATTTGGCGAATTTCCTAAGTCGGGAAATGGCCCAAACTGGGATGGGACTGAACCTGACTGCTCATACCGACTTTGAGGCTTCGGGGCCGGGTAGCTCAGCCGGATTTGATCCGGCGGTTCTGCCGACTTCTACGCCTTCGAGGGGGGCCTGTCCTCTGAGTTCAGGCCGAATTTGGTGAATTTCCTAAGTCGGGAAGTGGTCCAAACGGGGATGGGAGTGAACCTGACAGCTCATACCGACTTTGGGGCTTCCAAGCCGGGTAGCTCAGCCGGATTTGATCCGGCGGTTCTACCGACTGTCACGCCTTCGAGGGGGGACTGTTGTATAAGTTCAGGCCGAATTTGGCGAATTTCCTAAGTCGGGAAGTGGTCCAAACGGGGATGGGAGGGAGTGAACCTGACAGCTCATACCGACTTTGGGGCTTCCAAGCCGGGTAGCTCAGCCGGATTTGATCCGGCGGTTCTACCGACTGTCACGCCTTCGAGGGGGGACTGTTGTATAAGTTCAGGCCGAATTTGGCGAATTTCCTAAGTCGGGAAGTGGTCCAAACGGGGATGGGAGTGAACCTGACAGCTCATACCGACTTTGAGGCTTCAAGCCGGGTAGCTCAGCCGGATTTGATCCGGCGGTTCTACCGACTGTCACGCCTTCGAGGGGGGACTGTTGTATAAGTTCAGGCCGAATTTGGCGAATTTCCTAAGTCGGGAAGTGGTCCAAACGGGGATGGGAGTGAACCTGACAGCTCATACCGACTTTGAGGCTTCGGGTGCGGGTAGCTCAGCCGGATTTGACCCGGCGATTCTGCCGACTTCCACGCCTTCGAGCGGGGACTGTCCTCTGAGTTCAGGCCGAATTTGGTTAATTTCCTAAGTCGGGAAGTGGTCCAAACGGGGATGGGAGTGCACCTGACAGCTCATACCGACTTTGAGGCTTCCAAGCCGGGTAACCCAGCCGGATCTGACCCGGCGATTCCGCCGACTGTCACGCCTTCGAGGGGGGACTGTCCTCTGAGTTCCGGCCGAATTTGGTGAATTTCCTAAGTCGGGAAGTGGTCCAAACGGGGATGGGAGTGAACCTGACAGCTCTTACCGACTTTGAGGCTTCGGGGCCGGGTAGCTCAGCCGGATTTGACCCGGCGATTCTGCCGACTTCCACGCCTTCGAGGGGGGGCTGTCCTCTGAGTTCAGGCCGAATTTGGTGAATTTCCTAAGTCGGGAAATGGCCCAAACTGGGATGGGACTGAACCTGACTGCTCATACCGACTTTGAGGCTTCGGGGCCGGGTAGCACAGTCGGATTTGACCCGGCGGTTCTGCCGAATGCCTGGCCTTCGAGGGGGGCCTGCCCTCTGAGTTCAGGCCGAATTTGGTGAATTTCCTATGTTGGGAAGTGGTCCAAACGGGGATGGGAGTGGACCTGACAGCTCATACCGACTTTGGGGCTTCCAAGCCGGGTAGCTCAGCCGGATTTGATCCGGCGGTTCCGCCGACTGTCACGCCTTCGAGGGGGGACTCTCCTCTAAGTTCGGGCCGAATTTGGTGAATTTCCTAAGTCGGGAAGTGGTCCAAACGGGGATGGGAGTGAACCTGACAGCTCATACCGACTTTGGGGCTTCCAAGACGGGTAGCTCAGCCGGATTTGATCCGGCGGTTCCGCCGACTGTCACGCCTTCGAGGGGGGACTGTTGTCTAAGTTCAGGCCGAATTTGGTGAATTTCCTAAGTCGGGACGTGGTCCAAACGGGGTTGGGAGTGAACCTAACTGCTCATACCGACTTTGAGGCTTCGGGGCCGGGTAGCACAGTCGTATTTGTCCCGGCGGTTCTGCCGAATGCCTGGCCTTCGAGGGGGGCCTGCCCTCTGAGTTCAGGCCGAATTTGGTGAATTTCCTATGTCGGGAAGTGGTCCAAATGGTGATGGGGTTGAATCTGACAGCTCATACCGACCTTGAGGCTTCCAAGCCGGCTGGCCCGGCCGGATTTGACCCGGCGGTTAGAAGATTTTTCAGTCAGTACAAATCTGTAACCACTGACACTTAGAATATTTTTGAAGCAGTACAAATCAGTAACCACTGACACTTAGAATATTTTTCAGTCAGTACAAATCAGTAACCAGCGACACTTAAAATATTTTTTAGTCAGTACAAATCAGTAACCAGCGACACTTAGAATATTTTTGAGTCAGTAGAAGTCAGTAACCAAGTGCATTTTTGAATTGGTTACTGATTTCTCCGTTGAAGTTGGGGCTGCGGTTGGCTTCAGTTAGTGGTGGGGGCTTAATTTTCGCCGAGCGGAGCGTGTCCCGGTAGTGTCTCCGAGGAAGTGGTACCTTTTGAAGGGGGTGTTTCTGAATTTGGGCCCTTTTTGAGTGGCATTGCCGGATGGGTTTTGTCTTGAAGGCTTCCAAATCGGGTAGCTCAGCCGGATTTGACCCGGCGGTTCTACCGACTGTCACGCCTTCGAGGGGGGACTGTTGTATAAGTTCAGGCCGAATTTGGCGAATTTCCTAAGTCGGGAAATGGCCCAAACTGGGATGGGACTGAACCTGACTGCTCATACCGACTTTGAGGCTTCGGGGCCGGGTAGCTCAGCCGGATTTGATCCGGCGGTTCTGCCGACTTCTACGCCTTCGAGGGGGGCCTGTCCTCTGAGTTCAGGCCGAATTTGGTGAATTTCCTAAGTCGGGAAGTGGTCCAAACGGGGATGGGAGTGAACCTGACAGCTCATACCGACTTTGGGGCTTCCAAGCCGGGTAGCTCAGCCGGATTTGATCCGGCGGTTCTACCGACTGTCACGCCTTCGAGCGGGGACTGTTGTATAAGTTCAGGCCGAATTTGGCGAATTTCCTAAGTCGGGAAGTGGTCCAAACGGGGATGGGAGTGAACCTGACAGCTCATACCGACTTTGAGGCTTCGGGGCCGGGTAGCTCAGCCGGATTTGATCCGGCGATTCTGCCGACTTCCACGCCTTCGAGCGGGGACTGTCCTCTGAGTTCAGGCCGAATTTGGCGAATTTCCTAAGTCGGGAAGTGGTCCAAACGGGGATGGGAGTGCACCTGACAGCTCATACCGACTTTGAGGCTTCCAAGCCGGGTAACCCAGCCGGATCTGACCCGGCGATTCCGCCGACGGTCACGCCTTCGAGGGGGGACTGTCCTCTGACTTCAGGCCGAATTTGGTGAATTTCCTAAGTCGGGAAGTGGTCCAAACGGGGATGGGAGTGAACCTGACAGCTCATACCGACTTTGATGCTTCGGGGCCGGGTAGCTCAGCCGGATTTGATCCGGCGGTTCTGCCGACTTCACGCCTTCGAGGGGGGATTGTTGTCTAAGTTCAGGCCGAATTTGGTGAATTTCCTTAGTCGGGAAGTGGTCCAAACTGGGATGGGAGTGAACCTAACTGCTCATACCGACTTTGAGGCGTCGGGGCCGGGTAGCACAGTCGTATTTGTCCCGGCGGTTCTGCCGAATGCCTGGCCTTCGAGGGGGGCCTGCCCTCTGAGTTCAGGCCGAATTTGGTGAATTTCCTATGTCGGGAAGTGGTCCAAATGGTGATGGGGTTGAATCTGACAGCTCATACCGACCTTGAGGCTTCCAAGCCGGCTGGCCCGGCCGGATTTGACCCGGCGGTTAGAAAATTTTTCAGTCAGTACAAATCAGTAACCACTGACACTTAGAATATTTTTGAAGCAGTACAAATCAGTAACCACTGACACTTAGAATATTTTTCAGTCAGTACAAATCAGTAACCAGCGACACTTAAAATATTTTTTAGTCAGTACAAATCAGTAACCAGCGACACTTAGAATATTTTTGAGTCAGTAGAAGTCAGTAACCAAGTGCATTTTTGAATTGGTTACTGATTTCTCCGTTGAAGTGGGGGCTGCGGTTGGCTTCAGTTAGTGGTGGGGGCTTAATTTTCGCCGAGCGGAGCGTGTCCCGGTAGTGTCTCCGAGGAAGTGGTACCTTTTGAAGGGGGTGTTTCTGAATTTGGGCCCTTTTTGAGTGGCATTGCCGGATGGGTTTTGTCTTGAAGGCTTCCAAATCGGGTAGCTCAGCCGGATTTGACCCGGCGGTTCTACCGACTGTCACGCCTTCGAGGGGGGACTGTTGTATAAGTTCAGGCCGAATTTGGCGAATTTCCTCAGTCGGGAAGTGGTCCAAACTGGGATGGGACTGAACCTGACTGCTCATACCGACTTTGAGGCTTCGGGGCCGGGTAGCTCAGCCGGATTTGATCCGGCGGTTCTGCCGACTTGTACGCCTTCGAGGGGGGCCTGTTGTATAAGTTCAGGCCGAATTTGGCGAATTTCCTAAGTCGGGAAGTGGTCCAAACGGGGAATGGGAGTGAACCTGACAGCTCATACCGACTTTGGGGCTTCCAAGCCGGGTAGCTCAGCCGGATTTGATCCGGCGGTTCTACCGACTGTCACGCCTTCGAGGGGGGACTGTTGTACAAGTTCAGGCCGAATTTGGCGAATTTCCTAAGTCGGGAAGTGGTCCAAACGGGGATGGGAGTGAACCTGACAGCTCATACCGACTTTGAGGCTTCGGGTGCGGGTTGCTCAGCCGGATTTGACCCGGCGATTCTGCCGACTTCCACGCCTTCGGGCGGGGACTGTCCTCTGAGTTCAGGCCGAATTTGGTTAATTTCCTAAGTCGGGAAGTGGTCCAAAACGGGGATGGGAGTGCACCTGACAGCTCATACCGAATTTGAGGCTTCCAAGACGGGTAACCCAGCCGGATCTGACCCGGCGATTCCGCCGACTGTCACGCCTTCGAGGGGGGACTGTCCTCTGCGTTCCGGCCGAATTTGGTGAATTTACTAAGTCGGGAAGTGGTCCAAACGGGGATGGGAGTGAACCTGACAGCTCTTACCGACTTTGAGGCTTCGGGGCCGGGTAGCTCAGCCGGATTTGACCCGGCGATTCTGCCGACTTCCACGCCTTCGAGGGGGGGCTGTCCTCTGAGTTCAGGCCGAATTTGGTGAATTTCCTAAGTCGGGAAATGGCCCAAACTGGGATGGGACTGAACCTGACTGCTCATACCGACTTTGAGGCTTCGGTGCCGGGTAGCACAGTCGGATTTGACCCGGCGGTTCTGCCGAATGCCTGGCCTTCGAGGGGGGCCTGCCCTCTGAGTTCAGGCCGAATTTGGTGAATTTCCTATGTTGGGAAGTGGTCCAAACGGGGATGGGAGTGGACCTGACAGCTCATACCGACCTTGGGGCTTCCAAGCCGGGTAGCTTAGCCGGATTTGATCCGGCGGTTCCGTCGACTGTCACGCCTTCGAGTGGGGACTCTCCTCTAAGTTCGGGCCGAATTTGGTGAATTTCCTAAGTCGGGAAGTGGTCCAAACGGGGATGGGAGTGAACCTGACAGCTCATACCGACTTTGGGGCTTCCAAGACGGGTAGCTCAGCCGGATTTGATCCGGCGGTTCCGCCGACTGTCACGCCTTCGAGGGGGGACTGTTGTCTAAGTTCAGGCCGAATTTGGTGAATTTCCTAAGTCGGGACGTGGTCCAAACGGGGTTGGGAGTGAACCTAACTGCTCATACCGACTTTGAGGCTTCGGGGCCGGGTAGCACAGTCGTATTTGTCCCGGCGGTTCTGCCGAATGCCTGGCCTTCGAGGGGGGCCTGCCCTCTGAGTTCAGGCCGAATTTGGTGATTTCCTATGTCGGGAAGTGGTCCAAATGGTGATTGGGTTGAATCTGACAGCTCATACCGACCTTGAGGCTTCCAAGCCGGCTGGCCCGGCCGGATTTGACGCGGCGGTTAGAAAATTTTTCTGTCAGTACAAATCAGTAACCACTGACACTTAGAATATTTTTGAAGCAGTACAAATCAGTAACCACTGACACTTAGAATATTTTTCAGTCAGTACAAATCAGTAACCAGCGACACTTAAAATATTTTTTAGTCAGTACAAATCCAGTAACCAGCGACACTTAGAATAGTTTTGAGTCAGTAGAAGTCAGTAACCAAGTTTGGTCGTTTATTTAATAGTTAATTTGGTCGTTTATTTAATAGTTAATTTGGTCGTTTATTTAATAGTTAAAAATTTAATGTTTTCCTTTAAAAAAGCGGTAGCAGACCCGGAAGGCGCGCTAGGTTACCTGGGTAAGGTTTTTTTTTCTCCCCTTATTTAAACGCGCAGGCGAGTCACCCGTGGCACTACACGAGTAGTGCCTCCCACCCTTCCACCTCCTCTAACCTAATAATAAGACCAATTGTGACTAGCGGGTAGGTGCTGCATTTTCCTTGTTTGTTTCTTTAGATTTAGTTGGTTTTTGTTTTTTTTAAGGAAAGCTTACTTTTAGAGGGATGGCAGTGCAGAGAGGGCAATGTTCCTCTTGCAACATGTATGAGGTGAGGGAAGCCATTAGCGTCCCTGCTGATTACACTTGCAAGAAGTGCACCCATCTCCAGCTCCTCCAAACCCGTGTTAGGGAACTGGAGCTGGAGTTGGATGAACTGCGGATCATTCGGGAGGCAGAGGAGGACATAGATCGGAGCTATAGGCAAGTAGTTACTCCGAAAGTTCAAGATAGATGGGTGACAGTGAGGGGGAGTGGGAGGAGGAAGACAGTGCAGGGACCCCCTGCGGTCATTCCCCTCAAGAACAAGTATACCGTTTTGGATACTTGTGGGGGGGATGACTTACCAGGGGTAAGCAACGAGGTTCAGGCCTCTGGCACGGAGCCTGGCCCCGTTGCTCAGAAGGGTAGGGTGGAGAAAGGTAGAGCAATTGTTCTTGGGGACTCGATAGTGAGGGGTACAGACAGACGGATTTGTGGGGGCGACAGGGACTCACGTTTGGTATGTTGCCTCCCAGGTGCAAGGGTACGTGATGTCGCTGATCGTGTTTTCCGGGTCCTTAAGGGGGAGGGGGAGCAGCCCCAGATCGTGGTCCACGTTGGCACCAACGATATAGGTAGGAAGAAGGGTGAGGATGTAAGGCAGGCTTTCAGGGAGCTAGGTTGGAAGCTCAGAGTTAGAACAAACAGAGTTGTAGTCTCTGGTTTGTTACCCGTGCCACGTGATAGAGAGTCGAGGAACAGGGAGAGAGAGCAGTTAAATGCGTGGCTACAGGGATGGTGCAGGAGGGAGGGATTCCGGTTTCTGGATAACTGGGGTCCTTTCTGGGGAAGGTGGGACCTCTATAAAAAGGATGGTCTACACCTGAACCTGAGGGGCACCAGTATCCTTGGGGGGAGGTTTGCTAGTGCTCTTTGGGAGGGTTTAAACTAACTCCGCGGGGGGCATGGGAACCAGGACTGTAGCTTTAGGGTACAGGACCTTGAGTGTAGGGAGTTTAGGAATAATGCAGCGATCTCTAAGGAGGGTGCCTGTAACCAGAAAGGTGGATTGAAGTGTGTATACTTCAATGCCAGAAGTATAAGGAATAAGGTAGGTGAACTTGCAGCGTGGGTTGGTACCTGGGACTTCGATGTTGTGGCCATTAGAGAGACGTGGGTAGAACAGGGACAAGAATGGCTGTTGCACGTTCCAGGGTTCAAATGTTTTAGTAGGATCAGACATGGGGGTAAAAAAGGGGGAGGCGTGGCATTACTTGTCAAAGACAGTATCACAGCAGTGGAATGGACGATGGAAGAGGACTTGCCATCTGAGGTAGTTTGGGCTGAGGTTAGAAATAGGAAAGGTGAGGTCACCCTGTTAGGTGTTTTCTACAGGCCTCCTAATAGTCCTAGAGAAGTAGAGGATAATATTGCGAGGATGATTCAGGAAAAGAGTGAAGGTAGCAGGGTGGTTGTTATGGGGGACTTTAACTTCCCAGATATTGACTGGGAGAGCTATAGCTCGAGTTCATTAGATGTGTCGGTGTTTGTACAATGTGTGCAGGAGGGTTTCCTGACACAATATGTCGACAGGCCAACAAGGGGGAGGCTATATTGGATTTTGTTCTAGGTAATGAACCAGGCCAGGTGTTAGACTTGAGGTAGGTGAGCACTTCGGGGACAGTGACCACAACTCGGTGACTTTTACTTTAGTGATGGAGAGGGATAATCGTGTGCCGCAGGGCAAGAGCTATAGCTGGGGGCAGGGAAATTATGATGCAGTGAGGCATGACTTAGGATGTGTGGATTGGAAAAACAGGCTTCAAGAGAAGAACACTAATGAGATGTGGGGAGTGTTCAAGGAGCAGCTACTGCGTGTCCTCGATAGGTATGTACCAGTCAGGCATGGTGTAAAGGGCCTTGTGAGGCAGCCGTGGTTTAGTAAGGAATTGGAGTCCCTTGTGAAGGGAAGAAGGCGGCATATGTAAAGATGAGGCGTGAAGGTTCAGTAGGGGCGATTGAGAGTTATAAGGTAGCCAGGAAGGAGCTAAAGAGGGAGCTAAGAGAAGCGAGAAGGGGACATGAAAAGTCTTTAGCTGGTAGGATTAGGGAAAACCCAAAGGCTTTCTATAGGTATGTCAAGAATAAAAGGATGACTAGGGTAGGTATCGGTCCAGTCAAGGATAGTAGTGGGAAGTTGTGTGTGGAGGCGGAGGAGATTGGAGAGACATTAAATCAGTACTTTTCATCAGTATTCACTCAGGAACAGGACACTGTTGCTGATGTGAATATGGAATCACAAATAATTAGAATGGATGCCCTGGAAATATGCAGGGAAGAGGTTTGGGAATATTGGAAAGGATGAATATAGATAAGTCTCCTGGGCCTGATGGCATTTACCCCAGGATCCTATGGGAAGCTAGGAGGAGATAGCAGAGCCATTGGCCTGGATTTTTATGTCGTCGTTTGTCAACAGGAATAGTACCAGAGGACTGGAGGATAGCGAATGTGGTCCCATTGTTCAAGAAAGGGAGTAGGGATAGCCCTAGTAACTATAGGCCAGTGAGTCTGACTTCAGTGGTGGGCAAAGTCTTAGAGAGAATGGTAAGGGATAAGATTTATGAACATCTGGGTAGGAATAACGTGATCAGGGATAGCCAGCATGGTTTTGTGAAGGGCAGGTCGTGCCTCACAAACCTTATTGAGTTCTTTGAGAAGGTGACCAGGAAGTGGATGAGGGTAAAGCAGTAGATGTTGTGTATATGGATTTTAGTAAGGCGTTCGATAAGGTTCCCCATGGTAGGCTAATGCTAAAACTTCGGAGGTATGGCATTGAGGATACATTAGAGGTTTGGATTAGGAATTGGCTGGCTGGAAGGAGACAGAGGGTAGTAGTTGATGGATTATGTTCATCTTGGAGCGCAGTTACTAGCGGTGTACCACAAGGATCTGTTTTGGGACCATTGCTTTTTGTTATCTTTATAAATGATCTAGAGGAAGGACTTGAAAGCTGGGTAAGCAAGTTTGCGGATGACACAAAAGTCGGTGGAGTTGTGGATAGTGAGGAAGGAAGTGGTAGGTTACAGCGGGATATAGATAAGTTGCAGAGCTGGGCGGAAATGTGGCAAATGGAATTCAATGTAGCTAAGTGCGAAGTCGTTCACTTTGGTAGGAATAACAAGATGATGGATTACTGGGCTAATGGTAGGCTACTTGGTAGTGTGGATGAGCAGAGGGATCTTGGTGTCCATGTACACAGATCTCTGAAAGTTGCCACCCAGGTAAATAGTGCTGTGAGGAAGGCATATGGTGTACTGGGCTTTATTGGCAGAGGAATTGAGTTCCGGAGTCCTGAGGTCATGTTGCAGTTGTATAAGACTCTGGTGCGGCCTCATCTGGAGTATTGTGTGCAGTTTTGGTCGCCATACTATAGGAAGGATGTGGAAGCTTTAGAACGAGTGCAGAGGAGGTTTACCAGGATGTTGCCTGGAATGGTAGGAAAATCTTATGAGGAAAGGCTGAGGCACTTGGGGCTGTTCTCATTGGAGAAGAGAAGGTTTAGGGGAGATCTGATAGAAGTGTATAAGATGATTAGGGGTTTAGATAGGGTAGATACTAAGAACCTTTTACCGCTAATGGAGTCAGGTGTTACTAGGGGACATAGCTTTAAATTAAGGGGTGGTAGGTATAGGACAGATGTTAGGGTAGATTCTTCACACAGCGGGTTGTGAGTTCATGGAATGCCCTGCCCGTATCAGTGGTGAACTCTCCTTCTTTATGGTCATTTAAGCGGGCATTGGATAGGCATTTGGAAGTTATTGGGCTAGTATAGGTTAGGTAGGATTCGGTCGGCGCAACATCGAGGGCCGAAGGGCCTGTACTGCGCTGTATCCTTCTATGTTCTATGTTCTATGTTTATGCA
>NW_026868314.1:36013-52354 GCF_020745735.1 Hemiscyllium ocellatum
AAAATGCATAGAACATAGAACATAGAACATAGAAGGATACAGCGCAGTACAGGCCCTTCGGCCCTCGATGTTGCGCCGACCGAATCCTACCTAACCTATACTATCCCAATAACTTCCAAATGCCTATCCAATGCCCGCTTAAATGACCATAAAGAAGGAGAGTTCACCACTGATACGGGCAGGGCATTCCATGAACTCACAACCCGCTGTGTGAAGAATCTACCCCTAACATCTGTCCTATACCTACCACCCCTTAATTTAAAGCTATGTCCCCTAGTAACACCTGACTCCATTAGCGGTAAAAGGTTCTTAGTATCTACCCTATCTAAACCCCTAATCATCTGATACACTTCTATCAGATCTCCCCTAAACCTTCTCTTCTCCAATGAGAACAGCCCCAAGTGCCTCAGCCTTTCCTCATAAGATTTTCCTACCATTCCAGGCAACATCCTGGTAAACCTCCTCTGCACTCGTTCTAAAGCTTCCACATCCTTCCTATAGTATGGCGACCAAAACTGCACACAATACTCCAGATGAGGCCGCACCAGAGTCTTATACAACTGCAACATGACCTCAGGACTCCGGAACTCAATTCCTCTGCCAATAAAGCCCAGTACACCATATGCCTTCCTCACAGCACTATTTACCTGGGTGGCAACTTTCAGAGATCTGTGTACATGGACACCAAGATCCCTCTGCTCATCCACACTACCAAGTAGCCTACCATTAGCCCAGTAATCCATCATCTTGTTATTCCTACCAAAGTGAACGACTTCGCACTTAGCTACATTGAATTCCATTTGCCACATTTCCGCCCAGCTCTGCAACTTATCTATATCCCGCTGTAACCTACCACTTCCTTCCTCACTATCCACAACTCCACCGACTTTTGTGTCATCCGCAAACTTGCTTACCCAGCTTTCAAGTCCTTCCTCTAGATCATTTATAAAGATAACAAAAAGCAATGGTCCCAAAACAGATCCTTGTGGTACACCGCTAGTAACTGCGCTCCAAGATGAACATAATCCATCAACTACTACCCTCTGTCTCCTTCCAGCCAGCCAATTCCTAATCCAAACCTCTAATGTATCCTCAATGCCATACCTCCGAAGTTTTAGCATTAGCCTACCATGGGGAACCTTATCGAACGCCTTACTAAAATCCATATACACAACATCTACTGCTTTACCCTCATCCACTTCCTTGGTCACCTTCTCAAAGAACTCAATAAGGTTTGTGAGGCACGACCTGCCCTTCACAAAACCATGCTGGCTATCCCTGATCACGTTATTCCTACCCAGATGTTCATAAATCTTATCCCTTACCATTCTCTCTAAGACTTTGCCCACCACTGAAGTCAGACTCACTGGCCTATAGTTGCTAGGGCTATCCCTACTCCCTTTCTTGAACAATGGGACCACATTCGCTATCCTCCAGTCCTCTGGTACTATTCCTGTTGACAACGACGACATAAAAATCCAGGCCAATGGCTCTGCTATCTCCTCCCTAGCTTCCCATAGGATCCTGGGGTAAATGCCATCAGGCCCAGGAGACTTATCTATATTCATCCTTTCCAATATTCCCAAAACCTCTTCCCTGCATATTTCCAGGGCATCCATTCTAATTATTTGTGATTCCATATTCACATCAGCAACAGTGTCCTGTTCCTGAGTGAATACTGATGAAAAGTACTGATTTAATGTCTCTCCAATCTCCTCCGCCTCCACACACAACTTCCCACTACTATCCTTGACTGGACCGATACCTACCCTAGTCATCCTTTTATTCTTGACATACCTATAGAAAGCCTTTGGGTTTTCCCTAATCCTACCAGCTAAAGACTTTTCATGTCCCCTTCTCGCTTCTCTTAGCTCCCTCTTTAGCTCCTTCCTGGCTACCTTATAACTCTCAATCGCCCCTACTGAACCTTCACGCCTCATCTTTACATATGCCGCCTTCTTCCCTTTCACAAGGGACTCCAATTCCTTACTAAACCACGGCTGCCTCACAAGGCCCTTTACACCATGCCTGACTGGTACATACCTATCGAGGACACGCAGTAGCTGCTCCTTGAACACTCCCCACATCTCATTAGTGTTCTTCTCTTGAAGCCTGTTTTTCCAATCCACACATCCTAAGTCATGCCTCACTGCATCATAATTTCCCTGCCCCCAGCTATAGCTCTTGCCCTGCGGCACACGATTATCCCTCTCCATCACTAAAGTAAAAGTCACCGAGTTGTGGTCACTGTCCCCGAAGTGCTCACCTACCTCCAAGTCTAACACCTGGCCTGGTTCATTACCTAGAACCAAATCCAATATAGCCTCCCCTCTTGTTGGCCTGTCGACATATTGTGTCAGGAAACCCTCCTGCACACATTGTACAAACACCGACCCATCTAATGAACTCGAGCTATAGCTCTCCCAGTCAATATCTGGGAAGTTAAAGTCCCCCATAACAACCACCCTGCTACCTTCACTCTTTTCCTGAATCATCCTCGCAATATTATCCTCTACTTCTCTAGGACTATTAGGAGGCCTGTAGAAAACACCTAACAGGGTGACCTCACCTTTCCTATTTCTAACCTCAGCCCAAACTACCTCAGATGGCAAGTCCTCTTCCATCGTCCATTCCACTGCTGTGATACTGTCTTTGACAAGTAATGCCACGCCTCCCCCTTTTTTACCCCCATGTCTGATCCTACTAAAACATTTGAACCCTGGAACGTGCAACAGCCATTCTTGTCCCTGTTCTACCCACGTCTCTGTAATGGCCACAACATCGAAGTCCCAGGTACCAACCCACGCTGCACGTTCACCTACCTTATTCCTTATACTTCTGGCATTGAAGTATACACACTTCAATCCACCTTTCTGGTTACAGGCACCCTCCTTAGAGATCGCTGCATTATTCCTAACCTCCCTACACTCAAGGTCCTGTACCCTAAAGCTACAGTCCTGGTTCCCATGCCCCCGCGGAGTTAGTTTAAACCCTCCCAAAGAGCACTAGCAAACCTCCCCCCAAGGATACTGGTGCCCCTCAGGTTCAAGTGTAGACCATCCTTTTTATAGAGGTCCCACCTTCCCCAGAAAGGACCCCAGTTATCCAGAAACCGGAATCCCTCCCTCCTGCACCATCCCTGTAGCCACGCATTTAACTGCTCTCTCTCCCTGTTCCTCGACTCTCTATCACGTGGCACGGGTAACAAACCAGAGACTACAACTCTGTTTGTTCTAACTCTGAGCTTCCAACCTAGCTCCCTGAAAGCCTGCCTTACATCCTCACCCTTCTTCCTACCTATATCGTTGGTGCCAACGTGGACCACGATCTGGGGCTGCTCCCCCTCCCCCTTAAGGACCCGGAAAACACGATCAGCGACATCACGTACCCTTGCACCTGGGAGGCAACATACCAAACGTGAGTCCCTGTCGCCCCCACAAAACCGTCTGTCTGTACCCCTCACTATCGAGTCCCCAAGAACAATTGCTCTACCTTTCTCCACCCTACCCTTCTGAGCAACGGGGCCAGGCTCCGTGCCAGAGGCCTGAACCTCGTTGCTTACCCCTGGTAAGTCATCCCCCCCACAAGTATCCAAAACGGTATACTTGTTCTTGAGGGGAATGACCGCAGGGGGTCCCTGCACTGTCTTCCTCCTCCCACTCCCCCTCACTGTCACCCATCTATCTTGAACTTTCGGAGTAACTACTTGCCTATAGCTCCGATCTATGTCCTCCTCTGCCTCCCGAATGATCCGCAGTTCATCCAACTCCAGCTCCAGTTCCCTAACACGGGTTTGGAGGAGCTGGAGATGGGTGCACTTCTTGCAAGTGTAATCAGCAGGGACGCTAATGGCTTCCCTCACCTCATACATGTTGCAAGAGGAACATTGCCCTCTCTGCACTGCCATCCCTCTAAAAGTAAGCTTTCCTTAAAAAAAAACAAAAACCAACTAAATCTAAAGAAACAAACAAGGAAAATGCAGCACCTACCCGCTAGTCACAATTGGTCTTATTATTAGGTTAGAGGAGGTGGAAGGGTGGGAGGCACTACTCGTGTAGTGCCTCGGGTGACTCGCCTGCGCGTTTAAATAAGGGGAGAGAAAAAAAACCTTACCCAGGTAACCTAGCGCGCCTTCCGGGTCTGCTACCGCTTTTTTAAAGGAAAACATTAAATTTTTAACTATTAAATAAACGACCAAATTAACTATTAAATAAACGACCAAATTAACTATTAAATAAACGACCAAACTTGGTTACTGACTTCTCCTGACTCAAAACTATTCTAAGTGTCGCTGGTTACTGATTTGTACTGACTAAAAAATATTTTAAGTGTCGCTGGTTACTGATTTGTACTGACTGAAAAATATTCTAAGTGTCAGTGGTTACTGATTTGTACTGCTTCAAAAATATTCTAAGTGTCAGTGGTTACTGATTTGTACTGACAGAAAAAATTTCTAACCGCCGGGCCAAATCCGGCCGGGCCAGCCGGCTTGGAAGCCTCAAGGTCGGTATGAGCTGTCAGATTCAACCCAATCACCATTTGGACCACTTCCCGACATAGGAAATACACCAAATTCGGCCTGAACTCAGAGGGCAGGCCCCCCTCGAAGGCCAGGCATTCGGCAGAACCGCCGGGACAAATACGACTGTGCTACCCGGCCCCGAAGCCTCAAAGTCGGTATGAGCAGTTAGGTTCACTCCCAACCCCGTTTGGACCACGTCCCGACTTAGGAAATTCACCAAATTCGGCCTGAACTTAGACAACAGTCCCCCCTCGAAGGCGTGACAGTCGGCGGAACCGCCGGATCAAATCCGGCTGAGCTACCCGTCTTGGAAGCCCCAAAGTCGGTATGAGCTGTCAGGTTCACTCCCATCCCCGTTTGGACCACTTCCCGACTTAGGAAATTCACCAAATTCGGCCCGAACTTAGAGGAGAGTACCCCCTCGAAGGCGTGACAGTCGACGGAACCGCCGGATCAAATCCGGCAAAGCTACCCGGCTTGGAAGCCCCAAGGTCGGTATGAGCTGTCAGGTCCACTCCCATCCCCGTTTGGACCACTTCCCAACATAGGAAATTCACCAAATTCGGCCTGAACTCAGAGGGCAGGCCCCCCTCGAAGGCCAGGCATTCGGCAGAACCGCCGGGTCAAATCCGACTGTGCTACCCGGCCCCGAAGCCTCAAAGTCGGTATGAGCAGTCAGGTTCAGTCCCATCCCAGTTTGGGCCATTTCCCGACTTAGGAAATTCACCAAATTCGGCCTGAACTCAGAGGACAGCCCCCCCTCGAAGGCGTGGAAGTCGGCAGAATCGCCGGGTCAAATCCGGCTGTGCTACCCGGCCCCGAAGCCTCAAAGTCGGTAAGAGCTGTCAGGTTCACTCCCATCCCCGTTTGGAACACTTCCCGACTTAGTAAATTCACCAAATTCGGCCGGAACGCAGAGGACAGTCCCCCCTCGAAGGCGTGACAGTCGGTGGAATCGCCGGGTCAGATCCGGCTGGGTTACCCGTCTTGGAAGCATCAAAGTCGGTATGAGCTGTCAGGTGCACTCCCATCCACGTTTGGACCACTTCCCGACTTAGGAAATTAACCAAATTCGGCCTGAACTCAGAGGACAGTCCCCGCCCGAAGGCGTGGAAGTCGGCAGAATCGCCGGGTCAAATCCGGCTGAGCAACCCGCACCCGAACCCTCAAAGTCGGTATGAGCTGTCAGGTTCACTCCCATCCCCGTTTGGACCACTTCCCGACTTAGGAAATTCGCCAAATTCGGCCTGAACTTATACAACCCCCCTCGAAGGCGTGACAGTCGGTAGAACCGCCGGATCAAATCCGGCTGAGCTACCCGGCTTGGAAGCCCCAAAGTCGGTATGAGCTGTCAGGTTCACTCCCATCCCCGTTTGGACCACTTCCCGACTTAGGAAATTCGCCAAATTCGGCCTGAACTTATACAACAGTCCCCCCTCGAAGGCGTGACAGTCGGTAGAACCGCCGGATCAAATCCGGCTGAGCTACCCGGCTTGGAAGCCCCAAAGTCGGTATGAGCAGTCAGGTTCACTCCCATCCCCGTTTGGACCACTTCCCGACTGAGGAAATTCGCCAAATTCGGCCTGAACTTATACAACAGTCCCCCCTCGAAGGCGTGACAGTCGGTAGAACCGCCGGGTCAAATCCGGCTGAGCTACCCGATTTGGAAGCCTTCAAGACAAAACCCATCCGGCAATGCCACTCAAAAAGGGCCCAAATTCAGAAACACCCCCTTCAAAAGGTACCACTTCCTCGGAGACACTACCGGGACACGCTCCGCTCGGCGAAAATTAAGCCCCCACCACTAACTGAAGCCAACCGCAGCCCCAACTTCAACGGAGAAATCAGTAACCAATTCAAAAATGCACTTGGTTACTGACTTCTACTGACTCAAAAATATTCTAAGTGTCGCTGGTTACTGATTTGTACTGACTAAAAAATATTTTAAGTGTCGCTGGTTACTGATTTGTACTGACTGAAAAATATTCTAAGTGTCAGTGGTTACTGATTTGTACTGCTTCAAAAATATTCTAAGTGTCAGTGGTTACTGATTTGTACAGACTGAAAAATTTTCTAACCGCCGGGTCAAATCCGGCAGGGCCAGCCGGCTTGGAAGCCTCAAGGTCGGTATGAGCTGTCAGATTCAACCCCATCACCATTTGGACCACTTCCCGACTTAGGAAATTCACCAAATTCGGCCTGAACTCAGAGGGCAGGCCCCCCTCGAAGGCCAGGCATTCGGCAGAACCGCCGGGACAAATACGACTGTGCTACCCGGCCCCGACGCCTCAAAGTCGGTATGAGCAGTTAGGTTCAGTCCCATCCCAGTTTGGGCCATTTCCCGACTAAGGAAATTCACCAAATTCGGCCTGAACTCAGAGGACAACCCCCCCTCGAAGGCGTGGAAGTCGGCAGAATCGCCGGGTCAAATCCGGCTGAGCTACCCGGCCCCGAAGCATCAAAGTCGGTAAGAGCTGTCAGGTTCACTCCCATTCCCGTTTGGACCACTTCCCGACTTAGGAAATTCACCAAATTCGGCCGGAAGTCAGTGGACAGTCCCCCCTCGAAGGCGTGACCGTCGGCGGAATCGCCGGGTCAGATCCGGCTGGGTTACCCGGCTTGGAAGCCTCAAAGTCGGTATGAGCTGTCAGGTGCACTCCCATCCCCGTTTGGACCACTTCCCGACTTAGGAAATTCACCAAATTCGGCCTGAACTCAGAGGACAGTCACCGCTCGAAGGCGTGGAAGTCGGCAGAATCGCCGGGTCAAATCCGGCTGAGCTACCCGGCTTGGAAGCCCCAAAGTCGGTATGAGCTGTCAGGTTCACTCCCACCCCGTTTGGACCACTTCCCGACTTAGGAAATTCGCCAAATTCGGCCTGATCTTATACAACAGTCCCCGCTCGAAGGCGTGACATTCGGTAGAACCGCCGGATCAAATCAGGCTGAGCTACCCGGCTTGGAAGCCCCAAAGTCGGTATGAGCTGTCAGGTTCACTCCCATCCCCGTTTGGAACACTTCCCGACTTAGGAAATTCGCCAAATTCGGCCTGAACTTATACAACAGTTCCCCCTCGAAGGCGTGACAGTCGGTAGAACCGCCGGATCAAATCCGGCTGAGCTACCCGGCTTGGAAGCCCCAAAGTCGGTATGAGCTGTCAGATTCACTCCCATCCCCGTTTGGACCACTTCCCGACTTAGGAAATTCACCAAATTCGGCCTGAACTCAGAGGACAGGCCCCCCTCGAAGGCGTAGAAGTCGGCAGAACCGCCGGATCAAATCCGGCTGAGCTACCCGGCCCCGAAGCCTCAAAGTCGGTATGAGCAGTCAGGTTCAGTCCCATCTCAGTTTGGGCCATTTCCCGACTTAGGAAATTCGCCAAATTCGGCCTGAACTTATACAACAGTCCCCCCTCGAAGGCGTGACAGTCGGTAGAACCGCCGGGTCAAATCCGGCTGAGCAACCCGATTTGGAAGCCTTCAAGACAAAACCCATCCGGCAATGCCACTCAAAAAGGGCCCAAATTCAGAAACACCCCCTTCAAAAGGTACCACTTCCTCGGAGACACTACCGGGACACGCTCCGCTTGGCGAAAATTAAGCCCCCACCACTAACTGAAGCCAACCGCAGCCCCAACTTCAACGGAGAAATCAGTAACCAATTCAAAAATGCACTTGGTTACTGACTTCTACTGACTCAAAAATATTCTAAGTGTCGCTGGTTACTGATTTGTACTGACTAAAAAATATTTTAAGTGTCGCTGGTTACTGATTTGTACTGACTGAAAAATATTCTAAGTGTCATGGTTACTGATTTGTACTGACTGAAAAATTTTCTAACCGCCGGGTCAAATCCGGCCGGGCCAGCCGGCTTGGAAGCCTCAAGGTCGGTATGAGCTGTCAGATTCAACCCAATCACCATTTGGACCACTTCCCGACATAGGAAATTCACCAAATTCGGCCTGAACTCAGAGGGCAGGCCCCCCTCGAAGGCCAGGCATTCGGCAGAACCGCCGGGACAAATACGACTGTGCTACCTGGCCCCGAAGCCTCAAAGTCGGTATGAGCAGTTAGGTTCACTCCCAACCCCGTTTGGACCACGTCCCGACTTAGGAAATTCACCAAATTCGGCCTGAACTTAGACAGCAGTCCCCCCTCTAAGGCGTGACAGTCGGCGGAACCGCCGGATCAAATCCGGCTGAGTTACCCGGCTTGGAAGCCCCAAAGTCGGTATGAGCTGTCAGGTCCACTCCCATCCCCGTTTGGACCACTTCCCAACATAGGAAATTCACCAATTTCGGCCTGAACTCAGAGGGCAGGCCCCCCTCGAAGGCCAGGCATTCGGAAGAACCGCCGGGTCAAATCCGACTGTGCAACCCGGCCCCGAAGCCTCAAAGTCGTTATGAGCAGTCAGGTTCAGTCCCATCCCAGTTTGGGCCATTTCCCGACTTAGGAAATTCACCAAATTCGGCCTGAACTCAGAGGACAGTCCCCGCTCGAAGGCGTGGAAGTCGGCAGAATCGCCGGGTCACATCCGGCTGAGCTACACGGCCCCGAAGCCTGAAAGTCGGTATGAGCTGTCAGGTTCACTCCCATCCCCGTTTGGACCACTTCCCGACTTAGGAAATTCACCAAATTCGGCCCGAACTTAGAGGAGAGTCCCCCCTCGAAGGCGTGACCGTCGGCGGAACCGCCGGATCAAATCCGGCTGAGCTACCCGGCTTGGAAGCCCCAAAGTCGGTAGGAGCTGCCAGGTCCACTCCCATCCCAGTTTGGACCACTTCCCAACATAGGAAATTCACCAAATTCGGCCTGAACTCTGAGGGCAGGCCCCCCTCGAAGGCCAGGCATTCGGCAGAACCGCCGGGTCAAATCCGACTGTGCTATCCGGCCCCGAAGCCTCAAAGTCGTTATGAGCAGTCAGGTTCAGTCCCATCCCAGTTTGGGCCATTTCCCGACTTAGTAAATTCACCAAATTCGGCAGGAACTCAGAGGACAGTCCCCCCTCGAAGGCGTGACAGTCGGCGGAATCGCCGGGTCAGATCCGGCTGGGTTACCCGGCTTGGAAGCCTCAAAGTCGGTATGAGCTGTCAGGTGCACTCCCATCCCCGTTTGGACCACTTCCCGACTTAGGAAATTAACCAAATTCGGCCTGAACTCAGAGGACAGTCCCCGCTCGAAGGCGTGGAAGTCGGCAGAATCGCCGGGTCAAATCCGGCTGAGCTACACGCACCCGAAGCCTCAAAGTCGGTATGAGCTATCAGGTTCACTCCCATCCACGTTTGGACCACTTCCCGACTTAGGAAATTCGCCAAATTCGGCCTGAACTTATACAACAGTCCCCCCTCGAAGGCGTGACAGTCGGTAGCACCGCCGGATCAAATGCGGCTGAGCTACCCGGCTTGGAAGCCCCAAAGTCGGTACGAGCTGTCAGGTTCACTCCCATCCCCGTTTGGACCACTTCCCGACTTAGAAAATTCGCCAAATTCGGCCTGAACTTATACAATAGTCCCCCCTCGAAGGCGTGAAAGTCGGTAGAACCGCCGGATCAAATCCGGCTGAGCTACCCGGCTTGGAAGCCCCAAAGTCGGTATGAGCTGTCAGGTTCACTCCCATTCCCGTTTGGACCACTTCCCGACTTAGGAAATTCACCAAATTCGGCCTGAACTCAGAGGACAGGCCCCCCTCGAAGGCGTAGATGTCGGCAGAACCGCCGGATCAAATCCGGCTGAGCTACCCGGCCCCGAAGCCTCAACGTCGGTATGAGCAGTCAGGTTCAGTCACATCCCAGTTTGGGCCATTTCCCGACTTAGGAAATTCGCCAAATTCGGCCTGAACTTATACAATAGTCCCCCCTCGAAGGCGTGACAGTCGGTAGAACCGCCGGGTCAAATCCGGCTGAGCTACCCGATTTGGAAGCCTTCAAGACAAAACCCATCCGGCAATGCCACTCAAAAAGGGCCCAAATTCAGAAACACCCCCTTCAAAAGGTACCACTTCCTCGGAGACACTACCGGGACACGCTCCGCTCGGCGAAAATTAAGCCCCCACCACTAACTGAAGCCAACCGCAGCCCCAACTTCAACGGAGAAATCAGTAACCAATTCAAAAATGCACTTGGTTACTGACTTCTACTGACTCAAAAATATTCTAAGTGTCGCTGGTTACTGATTTGTACTGACTAAAAAATATTTTAAGTGTCGCTGGTTACTGATTTGTACTGACTGAAAAATATTCTAAGTGTCAGTGGTTACTGATTTGTACTGCTTCAAAATATTCTAAGTGTCAGTGGTTACTGATTTGTACTGACTGAAAAATCTTCTAACCGCCGGGTCAAATCCGGCCGGGCCAGACGGCTTGGAAGCCTCAAGGTCGGTATGAGCTGTCAGATTCAACCCCATCACCATTTGGACCACTTCCCGACATAGGAAATTCACCAAATTCGGCCTGAACTCAGAGGGCAGGCCCCCCTCGAAGGCCAGGCATTCGGCAGAACCGCCGGGACAAATACGACAGTGCTACCCGGCCCCGAAGCCTCAAAGTCGGTATGAGCAGTTAGGTTCACTCCCAACCCCGTTTGGACCACGTCCCGACTTAGGAAATTCACCAAATTCGGCCTGAACTTAGACAACAGTCCCCCCTCGAAGGCGTGACAGTCGGCGGAACCGCCGGATCAAATCCGGCTGAGCTACCCGTCTTGGAAGCCCCAAAGTCGGTATGAGCTGTCAGGTTCACTCCCATCCCCGTTTGGACCACTTCCCGACTTAGGAAATTCACCAAATTCGGCCCGAACTTAGAGGAGAGTCCCCCCTCGAAGGCGTGACAGTCGGCGGAACCGCCGGATCAAATCCGGCTGAGCTACCCGGCTTGGAAGCCCCAACGTCGGTATGAGCTGTCAGGTCCACTCCCATCCCCGTTTGGACCAATTCCCGACTTAGGAAATTCGCCACATTCGGCCTGAACTTATACAACAGTCCCCCCTCCAAGGCGTGACAGTCGGTAGAACCGCCGGATCAAATCCGGCTGAGCTACACGGCTTGGAAGCCCCAAAGTCGGTATGAGCTGTCAGATTCACTCCCATCCCCGTTTGGACCACTTCCCGACTTAGGAAATTCACCAAATTCGGCCTGAACTCAGAGGACAGGCCCCCCTCGAAGGCGTAGAAGTCGGCAGAACCGCCGGATCAAATCCGGCTGAGCTACCCGGCCCCGAAGCCTCAAAGTCGGTATGAGCAGTCAGGTTCAGTCCCATCTCAGTTTGGGCCATTTCCCGACTTAGGAAATTCGCCAAATTCGGCCTGAACTTATACAACAGTCCCCCCTCGAAGGCGTGACAGTCGGTAGAACCGCCGGGTCAAATCCGGCTGAGCAACCCGGTTTGGAAGCCTTCAAGACAAAACCCATCCGGCAATGCCACTCAAAAAGGGCCCAAATTCAGAAACACCCCCTTCAAAAGGTACCACTTCCTCGGAGACACTACCGGGACACGCTCCGCTCGGCGAAAATTAAGCCCCCACCACTAACTGAAGCCAACCGCAGCCCCAACTTCAACGGAGAAATCAGTAACCAATTCAAAAATGCACTTGGTTACTGACTTCTACTGACTCAAAAATATTCTAAGTGTCGCTGGTTACTGATTTGTACTGACTAAAAAATATTTTAAGTGTCGCTGGTTACTGATTTGTACTGACTGAAAAATATTCTAAGTGTCAGTGGTTACTGATTTGTACTGACTGAAAAATTTTCTAACCGCCGGGTCAAATCCGGCCGGGCCAGCCGGCTTGGAAGCCTCAAGGTCGGTATGAGCTGTCAGATTCAACCCAATCACCATTTGGACCACTTCCCGACATAGGAAATTCACCAAATTCGGCCTGAACTCAGAGGGCAGGCCCCCCTCGAAGGCCAGGCATTCGGCAGAACCGCCGGGACAAATACGACTGTGCTACCCGGCCCCGAAGCCTCAAAGTCGGTATGAGCAGTTAGGTTCACTCCCAACCCCGTTTGGACCACGTCCCGACTTAGGAAATTCACCAAATTCGGCCTGAACTTAGACAGCAGTCCCCCCTCGAAGGCGTGACAGTCGGCGGAACCGCCGGATCAAATCCGGCTGAGCTACCCGTCTTGGAAGCCCCAAAGTCGGTATGAGCTGTCAGGTCCACTCCCATCCCCGTTTGGACCACTTCCCAACATAGGAAATTCACCAATTTCGGCCTGAACTCAGAGGGCAGTCCCCCCTCGAAGGCCAGGCATTCGACAGAACCGCCGGGTCAAATCCGACTGTGCTACCCGGCCCCGAAGCCTCAAAGTCGTTATGAGCAGTCAGGTTCAGTCCCATCCCAGTTTGGGCCATTTCCCGACTTAGGAAATTCACCAAATTCGGCCTGAACTCAGAGGACAGTCCCCGCTCGAAGGCGTGGAAGTCGGAAGAATCGCCGGGTCACATCCGGCTGAGCTACACGGCCCCGAAGCCTCAAAGTCTGTATGAGCTGTCAGGTTCACTCCCATCCCCGTTTGGACCACTTCCCGACTTAGGAAATTCACCAAATCCGGCCCGAACTTAGAGGAGAGTCCCCCCTCGAAGGCGTGACAGTCGGCGGAAACGCCGGATCAAATCCGGCTGAGCTACCCGTCTTGGAAGCCCCAAAGTCGGTAGGAGCTGCCAGGTCCACTCCCATCCCAGTTTGGACCACTTCCCAACATAGGAAATTCACCAAATTCGGCCTGAACTCTGAGGGCAGGCCCCCCTCGAAGGCCAGGCATTCGGCAGAACCGCCGGGTCAAATCCGACTGTGCTACCCGGCCCCGAAGCCTCAAAGTCGTTATGAGCAGTCAGGTTCAGTCCCATCCCAGTTTGGGCCATTTCCCGACTTTGGAAATTCACCAAATTCGGCCGGAACTCAGAGGACAGTCCCCCCTCGAAGGCGTGACAGTCGGCGGAATCGCCGGGTCAGATCCGGCTGGGTTACCCGGCTTGGAAGCCTCAAAGTCGGTATGAGCTGTCAGGTGCACTCCCATCCCCGTTTGGACCACTTCCCGACTTAGGAAATTCACCAAATTCGGCCTGAACTCAGAGGACAGTCCCCGCTCGAAGGCGTGGAAGTCGGCAGAATCGCCGGGTCAAATCCAGCTGAGCTACCCGCACCCGAAGCCTCAAAGTCGGTATGAGCTATCAGGTTCACTCCCATCCCCGTTTGGACCACTTCCCGACTTAGGAAATTCGCCAAATTCGGCCTGAACTTATACAACAGTCCCCCCTCGAAGGCGTGACAGTCGGTAGCACCGCCGGATCAAATGCGGCTGAGCTACCCGCTTGGAAGCCCCAAAGTCGGTACGAGCTGTCAGGTTCACTCCCATCCCCGTTTGGACCACTTCCCGACTTAGAAAATTCGCCAAATTCGGCCTGAACTTATACAATAGTCCCCCCTCGAAGGCGTGACAGTCGGTAGAACCGCCGGATCAAATCCGGCTGAGCTACCCGGCTTGGAAGCCCCAAAGTCGGTATGAGCTGTCAGGTTCACTCCCATTCCCGTTTGGATCACTTCCCGACTTAGGAAATTCACCAAATTCGGCCTGAACTCAGAGGACAGGCCCCCCTCGAAGGCGTAGAAGTCGGCAGAACCGCCGGATCAAATCCGGCTGAGCTACCCGGCCCCGAAGCCTCAACGTCGGTATGAGCAGTCAGGTTCAGTCACATCCCAGTTTGGGCCATTTCCCGACTTAGGAAATTCGCCAAATTCGGCCTGAACTTATACAATAGTCCCCCCTCGAAGGCGTGACAGTCGGTAGAACCGCCGGGTCAAATCCGGCTGAGCTACCCGATTTGGAAGCCTTCAAGACAAAACCCATCCGGCAATGCCACTCAAAAAGGGCCCAAATTCAGAAACACCCCCTTCAAAAGTTACCACTTCCTCGGAGACACTACCGGGACACGCTCCGCTCGGCGAAAATTAAGCCCCCACCACTAACTGAAGCCAACCGCAGCCCCAACTTCAACGGAGAAATCAGTAACCAATTCAAAAATGCACTTGGTTACTGACTTCTACTGACTCAAAAATATTCTAAGTGTCGCTGGTTACTGATTTGTACTGACTAAAAAATATTTTAAGTGTCGCTGGTTACTGATTTGTACTGACTGAAAAATATTCTAAGTGTCAGTGGTTACTGATTTGTACTGCTTCAAAAATATTCTAAGTGTCAGTGGTTACTGATTTGTACTGACTGAAAAATCTTCTAACCGCCGGGTCAAATCCGGCCGGGCCAGCCGGCTTGGAAGCCTCAAGGTCGGTATGAGCTGTCAGATTCAACCCAATCACCATTTGGACCACTTCCCGACATAGGAAATTCACCAAATTCGGCCTGAACTCAGAGGGCAGGCCCCCCTCGAAGGCCAGGCATTCGGCAGAACCGCCGGGACAAATACGACTGTGCTACCCGGCCGCGAAGCCTCAAAGTCGGTATGAGCAGTTAGGTTCACTCCCAACCCCGTTTGGACCACGTCCCGACTTAGGAAATTCACCAAATTCGGCCTGAACTTAGACAACAGTCCCCCCTCGAAGGCGTGACAGTCGGCGGAACCGCCGGATCAAATCCGGCTGAGCTACCCGTCTTGGAAGCCCCAAAGTCGGTATGAGCTGTCAGGTTCACTCCCATCCCCGTTTGGACCACTTCCCGACTTAGGAAATTCACCAAATTCGGCCCGAACTTAGAGGAGAGTCCCCCCTCGAAGGCGTGACAGTCGGCGGAACCGCCGGATCAAATCCGGCTGAGCTACCCGTCTTGGAAGCCCCAAAGTCGGTATGAGCTGTCAGGTTCACTCCCATCCCCGTTTGGACCACTTCCCGACTTAGGAAATTCGCCAAATTCGGCCGGAACTCAGACAACAGTCCCCCCTCGAAGGCGTGACAGTCGGTAGAATCGCCGGATCAAATCCGGCTGAGATACCCGGCTTGGAAGCCCCAAAGTCGGTATGAGCTGTCAGGTTCACTCCCATCCCCGTTTGGACCACTTCCAGACTTAGGAAATTCACCAAATTCGGCCTGAACTCAGAGGACAGGCCCCCCTCGAAGGCGTAGAAGTCGGCAGAACCGCCGGATCAAATCCGGCTGAGCTACCCGGCCCCGAAGCCTCAAAGTCGGTATGAGCAGTCAGGTTCAGTCCCATCCCAGTTTGGGCCATTTCCCGACTTAGGAAATTCGCCAAATTCGGCCTGAACTTATACAACAGTCCCCCCTCGAAGGCGTGACAGTCGGTAGAACCGCCGGGTCAAATCCGGCTGAGGTACCCGATTTGGAAGCCTTCAAGACAAAACCCATCCGGCAATGCCACTCAAAAAGGGCCCAAATTCAGAAACACCCCCTTCAAAAGGTACCACTTCCTCGGAGACACTACCGGGACACGCTCCGCTCGGCGAAAATTAAGCCCCCACCACTAACTGAAGCCAACCGCAGCCCCAACTTCAACGGAGAAATCAGTAACCAATTCAAAAATGCACTTGGTTACTGACTTCTACTGACTCAAAAATATTCTAAGTGTCGCTGGTTACTGATTTGTACTGACTAAAAAATATTTTAAGTGTCGCTGGTTACTGATTTGTACTGACTGAAAAATATTCTAAGTGTCAGTGGTTACTGATTTGTACTGCTTCAAAAATATTCTAAGTGTCAGTGGTTACTGATTTGTACTGACTGAAAAATTTTCTAACCGCCGGGTCAAATCCGGCCGGGCCAGCCGGCTTGGAAGCCTCAAGGTCGGTATGAGCTGTCAGATTCAACCCCATCACCATTTGGACCACTTCCCGACATAGGAAATTCACCAAATTCGCG
>NW_026868314.1:52846-58421 GCF_020745735.1 Hemiscyllium ocellatum
AGTTACAAAGTCGGTATGAGCTGTCAGGTGCACTCCCATCCCCGTTTGGACCACTTCCCGACTTAGGAAATTAACCAAATTCGGCCTGAACTCAGAGGACAGTCCCCGCTCGAAGGCGTGGAAGTCGGCAGAATCGCCGGGTCAAATCCGGCTGAGCTACCCGCACCCGAAGCCTCAAAGTCGGTATGAGCTGTCAGGTTCACTCCCATCCCCGTTTGGACCACTTCCCGACTTAGGAAATTCGCCAAATTCGGCCTGAACTTATACACAGTCCCCCCTCGAAGGCGTGACAGTCGGTAGAACCGCCGGATCAAATCCGGCTGAGCTACCCGGCTTGGAAGCCCCAAAGTCGGTATGAGCTGTCAGGTTCACTCCCATCCCCGTTTGGACCACTTCCCGACTTAGGAAATTCGCAAATTCGGCCTGAACTTATACAACAGTCCCCCCTCGAAGGCGTGACAGTCGGTAGAACCGCCGGATCAAATCCGGCTGAGCTACCCGGCTTGGAAGCCCCAAGTCGGTATGAGCTGTCAGGTTCACTCCCATCCCCGTTTGGACCACTTCCCGACTTAGGAAATTCACCAAATTCGGCCTGAACTCAGAGGACAGGCCCCCCCTCGAAGGCGTAGAAGTCGGCAGAACCGCCGGATCAAATCCGGCTGAGCTAACCCGGCCCCGAAGCCTCAAAGTCGGTATGAGCAGTCAGGTTCAGTCCCATCCCAGTTTGGGCCATTTCCCGACTTAGGAAATACGCCAAATTCGGCCTGAACTTATACAACAGTCCCCCCTCGAAGGCGTGACAGTCGGTAGAACCGCCGGGTCAAATCCGGCTGAGCTACCCGATTTGGAAGCCTTCAAGACAAAACCCATCCGGCAATGCCACTCAAAAAGGGCCCAAATTCAGAAACACCCCCTTCAAAAGGTACCACTTCCTCGGAGACACTACCGGGACACGCTCCGCTCGGCGAAAATTAAGCCCCCACCACTAACTGAAGCCAACCGCAGCCCCAACTTCAACGGAGAAATCAGTAACCAATTCAAAAATGCACTTGGTTACTGACTTCTACTGACTCAAAAATATTCTAAGTGTCGCTGGTTACTGATTTGTACTGACTAAAAAATATTTTAAGTGTCGCTGGTTACTGATTTGTACTGACTGAAAAATATTTTAAGTGTCAGTGGTTACTGATTTGTCCTGCTTCAAAAATATTCTAAGTGTCAGTGGTTACTGATTTGTACTGACTGAAAAATTTTCTAACCGCCGGGTCAAATCCGGCCGGGCCAGCCGGCTTGGAAGCCTCAAGGTCGGTATGAGCTGTCAGATTCAACCCCATCACCATTTGGACCACTTCCCGACATAGGAAATTCACCAAATTCGGCCTGAACTCAGAGGGCAGGCCCCCCTCGAAGGCCAGGCATTCGGCAGAACCGCCGGGACAAATACGACTGTGCTACCCGGCCCCGAAGCCTCAAAGTCGGTATGAGCAGTTAGGTTCACTCCCAACCCCGTTTGGACCACGTCCCGACTTAGGAAATTCACCAAATTCGGCCTGAACTTAGACAACAGTCCCCCCTCGAAGGCGTGACAGTCGGCGGAACCGCCGGATCAAATCCGGCTGAGCTACCCGTCTTGGAAGCCCCAAAGTCGGTATGAGCTGTCAGGTTCACTCCCATCCCCGTTTGGACCACTTCCCGACTTAGGAAATTCACCAAATTCGGCCCGAACTTAGAGGAGAGTCCCCCCTCGAAGGCGTGACAGTCGGCGGAACCGCCGGATCAAATCCGGCTGAGCTACCCGGCTTGGAAGCCCCAACGTCGGTATGAGCTGTCAGGTCCACTCCCATCCCCGTTTGGACCACTTCCCAACATAGGAAATTCACCAAATTCGGCCTGAACTCAGAGGGCAGGCCCCCCTCGAAGGCCAGGCAGTCGGCAGAACCGCCGGGTCAAATCCGACTGTGCTACCCGGCCCCGAAGCCTCAAAGTCGGTATGAGCAGTCAGGTTCAGTCCCATCCCAGTTTGGGCCACTTCCCGACTTAGGAAATTCACCAAATTCGGCCTGAACTCAGAGGACAGCCCCCGCTCGAAGGCGTGAAGTCGGCAGAATCGCCGGGTCAAATCCGGCTGAGCTACCCGGCCCCGAAGCCTCAAAGTCGGTATGAGCTGTCAGGTTTCACTCCCATCCCCGTTTGGACCACTTCCCGACTTAGGAAATTCACCAAATTCGGCCTGAACTAGAGGACAGTCCCCCCTCGAAGGCGTGACAGTCGGCGGAACCGCCGGATCAAATCCGGCTGAGCTACCCGGCTTGGAAGCCCCAAAGTCGGTAGGAGCTGCCAGGTCCACTCCCATCCCCGTTTGGACCACTTCCCAACATAGGAAATTCACCAAATTCGGCCTGAACTCAGAGACAGTCCCCCCTCGAAGGCCAGGAATTCGGCAGAACCGCCGGGTCAAATCCGGCTGTGCTACCCGGCTTGGAAGCCTCAAAGTCGGTATGAGCTGTCAGGTTCAGTCCCATCCCAGTTTGGGCCACTTCCCGACTTAGGAAATTCACCAAATTCGGCCTGAACTCAGAGGACAGGCCCCCCTCGAAGGCGTGACAGTCGGTCGAACCGCCGGGTCAAATCCGGCTGAGCTACCCGGCTTGAAGCCTCAAAGTCGGTATGTGCTGTCAGGTTCACTCCCATCCCCGTTTGGACCACTTCCCGACTTAGGAAATTCAGCCAAATTCGGCCTGAACTCAGAGGACAGTCCCCCCTCGAAGGCGTGACAGTCGGCAGAACCGCCGGATCAAATCCGGCTGAGCTACCCGGCTTGGAAGCCTCAAAGTCGGTATGAGCTGTCAGGTTCACTCCCATCCCCGTTTGGACCACTTCCCGACTTAGGAAATTCACCAAATTCGGCATGAACTCAGAGGACAGGCCCCCCTCGAAGGCGTGGACAGTCGGCAGAACCGCCGGATCAAATCCGGCTGAGCTACCGGCCCCGAAGCCTCAAAGTCGGTATGAGCTGTCAGGTTCACTCCCATCCCCGTTTGGACCACTTCCCGACTTAGGAAATTCACCAAATTCGGCCTGAACTCAGAGGACAGTCCCCCCTCGAAGGCGTGGAAGTCGGCAGAACCGCCGGATCAAATCCGGCTGAGCTACCCGGCCCCGAAGCCTCAAAGTCGGTATGAGCTGTCAGGTTCACTCCCATCCCCGTTTGGACCACTTCCCGACTTAGGAAATTCACCAAATTCGGCCGAACTTAGAGGAGAGTCCCCCCTCGAAGGCGTGACAGTCGGCGGAAACGCCGGATCAAATCCGGCTGAGCTACCCGGCCCCGAAGCCTCAAAGTCGGTATGAGCTGTCAGGTTCACTCCCATCCCCGTTTGGACCACTTCCCGACTTAGGAAATTCACCAAATTCGGCCTGAACTCAGAGGACAGTCCCCCCTCGAAGGCGTGAAGTCGGCAGAACCGCCGGGTCAGATCCGGCTGGGCTACCCGTCTTGGAAGCCTCAAAGTCGGTATGAGCTGTCAGGTTCACTCCCATCCCCGTTTGGACCACTTCCCGACTTAGGAAATTCACCAAATTCGGCCTGAACTCAGAGGACAGTCCCCCCTCGAAGGCGTGGAAGTCGGCAGAATCGCCGGGTCAAATCCGGCTGAGCTACCCGCACCCGAAGCCTCAAAGTCGGTATGAGCTGTCAGGTTCACTCCCATCCCCGTTTGGACCCACTTCCCGACTTAGGAAATTCGCCAAATTCGGCCTGAACTCAGAGACAGTCCCCCCTCGAAGGCGTGACAGTCGGTAGAACCGCCGGATCAAATCCGGCTGAGCTACCCGGCTTGAAGCCTCAAAGTCGGTATGAGCTGTCAGGTTCACTCCCATCCCCGTTTGGACCACTTCCCGACTTAGGAAATTCGCCAAATTCGGCCTGAACTTATACAACAGTCCCCCCTCGAAGGCGTGACAGTCGGTAGAACCGCCGGATCAAATCCGGCTGAGCTACCCGGCTTGGAAGCCCCAAAGTCGGTATGAGCTGTCAGGTTCACTCCCATCCCCGTTTGGACCACTTCCCGACTTAGGAAATTCACCAAATTCGGCCTGAACTCAGAGGACAGGCCCCCCTCGAAGGCGTAGAAGTCGGCAGAACCGCCGGATCAAATCCGGCTGAGCTACCCGGCCCCGAAGCCTCAAAGTCGGTATGAGCAGTCAGGTTCAGTCCCATCCCAGTTTGGGCCATTTCCCGACTTAGGAAATTCGCCAAATTCGGCCTGAACTTATACAACAGTCCCCCCTCGAAGGCGTGACAGTCGGTAGAACCGCCGGGTCAAATCCGGCTGAGCTACCCGATTTGGAAGCCTTCAAGACAAAACCCATCCGGCAATGCCACTCAAAAAGGGCCCAAATTCAGAAACACCCCCTTCAAAAGGTACCACTTCCTCGGAGACACTACCGGGACACGCTCCGCTCGGCGAAAATTAAGCCCCCACCACTAACTGAAGCCAACCGCAGCCCCAACTTCAACGGAGAAATCAGTAACCAATTCAAAAATGCACTTGGTTACTGACTTCTACTGACTCAAAAATATTCTAAGTGTCGCTGGTTACTGATTTGTACTGACTAAAAAATATTTTAAGTGTCGCTGGTTACTGAGTTGTACTGACTGAAAAATATTCTAAGTGTCAGTGGTTACTGATTTGTACTGCTTCAAAAATATTCTAAGTGTCAGTGGTTACTGATTTGTACTGACTGAAAAATTTTCTAACCGCCGGGTCAAATCCGGCCGGGCCAGCCGGCTTGGAAGCCTCAAGGTCGGTATGAGCTGTCAGATTCAACCCCATCACCATTTGGACCACTTCCCGACATAGGAAATTCACCAAATTCGGCCTGAACTCAGAGGGCAGGCCCCCCTCGAAGGCCAGGCATTCGGCAGAACCGCCGGGACAAATACGACTGTGCTACCCGGCCCCGAAGCCTCAAAGTCGGTATGAGCAGTTAGGTTCACTCCCAACCCCGTTTGGACCACGTCCCGACTTAGGAAATTCACCAAATTCGGCCTGAACTTAGACAACAGTCCCCCCTCGAAGGGGTGACAGTCGGCGGAACCGCCGGATCAAATCCGGCTGAGCTACCCGTCTTGGAAGCCCCAAAGTCGGTATTGAGCTGTCAGGTTCACTCCCATCCCCGTTTGGACCACTTCCCGACTTAGGAAATTCACCAAATTCGGCCCGAACTTAGAGGAGAGTCCCCCCTCGAAGGCGTGACAGTCGGCGGAACCGCCGGATCAAATCCGGCTGAGCTACCCGGCTTGGAAGCCCCAAAGTCGGTATTAGCTGTCAGGTCCACTCCCAACCCCGTTTGGACCACTTCCCAACATAGGAAATCACCAAATTCGGCCTGAACTCAGAGGGCAGCCCCCTCGAAGGCCAGGCATTCGGCAGACCGCCGGGTCAAATCCGACTGTGCTACCCAGCCCCGAAGCCTCAAAGTCGGTATGAGCAGTCAGGTTCAGTCCCATCCCACTTTGGGCCATTTCCCGACTTTAGAAATTCACCAAATTCGGCCTGAACTCAGAGGACAG
>NW_026868315.1:0-12803 GCF_020745735.1 Hemiscyllium ocellatum
TTGCAGTGTTGGGTAGGGATCAGTTAGGGAGGGGATGAGTGCAGTGTTGGGTAGGGATCAGTCAGGGAGGGGGAGATTGCAATGTTGGGTAGGGATCAGTCAGGGAGGGCGTGATTACAGTGTTAGGTAGGGATCAGTCAGTTAGGGGGAGATTGCAGTGTTGGGTAGGTATCAGTCAAGGAGGCGGAGATTGCAGTGTTAGCGATCAGTCAGGGAGGGGGAGATTGCAGAGTTGGGTAGGGATCAACCAGGAAGGGGGAGATTACAGTGTTGGGTAGGGATCAGTCACGGAGGGGGTGATTAAAGTGTTGGGTATGGATCAGTCAGAGAGGGGGAGATTGCTGAGTTGGGTAGGGATCAGTCAGGGAGTGGGAGATTGCAGTGTTGGGTAGGGATCAGTCAGGGAGGGGGAGATTGCACTGTTGTGTCGGGATCAGTCAGGGAGGGGGAGATTGCAGTGTTGAGTAGGTATCAGTCAGGGAGTGAGAGATTGCAGTGTTGGGTAGGGATCAGTTAGGGAGCGGGAGATTGCAGTGTTGGTTAGGGATCTGTCAGGGAGCGGGAGATTACACTGTTGGGTAGGGATCAATCAGGGAGCGGTAGATTACAGTGTTGGGGAGGGATCAGTCAGGGATGGGGAAATTGCAG
Organism: Hemiscyllium ocellatum; assembly: GCF_020745735.1. Classification (NCBI taxonomy): domain Eukaryota; kingdom Metazoa; phylum Chordata; class Chondrichthyes; order Orectolobiformes; family Hemiscylliidae; genus Hemiscyllium; species Hemiscyllium ocellatum. The sequence goes on from NW_026868315.1 coordinate 649, forward strand.
TGTTAGGGATCAGTCAGGGAGGGGGAGATTGCACTGTTGTGTAGGGATCAGTCAGGGAAGGGATGAGTGCAGTGTTGGGTAGATATCAGTCAGGGAAGGGGAGATTGCAGTGTTGGGTAGGGATCAGTCATGGAGGCGGTGATTACAGTGTTGTGTAGGGATCAGTCAGGGAGGGGGAGATCGCAGTGTTGGGTAGGGATCAGTCAGGGAGGGGGAGAATACAGTGTTAGGTAGGGATCAGTCAGGGAGGGGGAGATTGCAGTGTTGGGTAGGGATCAGTCAGGGAGGGGAAGTTTGCAGTGTTCGGTAGGGATCAGTCAGGGAGTGGGAGATTGCATTGTTGGGTATTGATCAGTCAGGGAGGGCGTGATTACAGTGTTAGGTAGGGATCAGTCAGGGAGGGGGAGATTACGGTGTTGGGTAGGGATCAGTCAGGGAGGGGGAGATTGCAGTGTTGGGTAGGTATCAGTCAGGGAGTGACAGATTGCAGTGTTTGGTAGGGATCAGTCAGGGAGGGGGAGATTTCCGCGTTGATTAGGTATCAGTCAGGGAGTGAGAGATTGCAGTGTTGGGTAGGTATCAGTCATGGAGGGGGAGATTGTAGTGTTGGGTAGGGATCAGTCAGGGAGGGGGAGATTACAGTGTTGGGTCGTGATTAGTCATGGAGGGGGAGATTGCAGTGTTGGGTAGGGATCAGTCAGGGAGGGGGAGATTGCACTGTTGTGTCGGGATCTGTCAGGGAGGGGGAGATTGCAGTATTGAGTGGGTATCAGTCAGGGAAGGGGAGATTGCAGTGTTGGGTAGGGATCAGTCAGGGAGGCGGTGATTACAGTGTTGTGTAGGGATCAGTCAGGGAGGGGGAGATCGCAGTGTTGGGTAGGGATCAGTCAGGGAGGGGGAGAATACAGTGTTGGGTAGGGATCAGTCAGGGAGGGGGAGATTGCAGTGTTGGGTAGGGATCAGTCAGGGAGGGGAAGTTTGCAGTGTTCGGTAGGGATCAGTCAGGGAGTGGGAGATTGCAGTGTTGGGTAGGGATCAGTCAGGGAGGGCGTGATTACAGTGTTAGGTAGGGATCAGTCAGGGAGGGGGAGATTACGCTGTTAGGTAGGGATCAGTCAGGGAGGGGGAGATTGCAGTTTTGGGTAGGGATCAGTCAGGGAGGGGGAGATTGCACTGTTGTGTCTGGATCAGTCAGGGAGGGGGAGATTGCAGCTTTGAGTAGGTATCAGTAAGGGAGTGAGAGATTGCAGTGTTGGGTAGGTATCAGTCATGGAGGGGGAGTTTGTAGTATTGGGTAGGGATCAGTCAGGGAGTGGGAGATTCCAGTGTTGGGTCGGGATCAGTCATGGAGGGGGAGATTGCAGTGTTGGGTAGGGATCAGTCAGGGAGGGGGAGATTGCACTGTTGTGTCGGGATCTGTCAGGGAGGGGGAGATTGCAGTATTGAGTAGGTATCAGTCAGGGAGTGACAGATTGCAGTGTTGGGTAGGGATCAGTCAGGGAGGGGGAGATTGCAGTGTTGTGTCGGGATCAGTCAGGGAGGGGGAGATTGCAGCGTTGAGTAGGTATCAGTCAGGGAGTGAGAGATTGCAGTGTTGGGTAGGTATCAGTCATGTAGGGGGAGATTGTAGTGTTGGGTAGGGATCAGTCAGGGAGGGGGAGATTACAGTGTTGGGTCGGGATCAGTCATGGAGGGGGAGATTGCAGTGTTGGGTAGGGATCAGTCAGGGAGGGGGAGATTGCACTGTTGTGTCGGGATCAGTCAGGGTGGGGGAGATTGCACTGTTGTGTAGGGATCAGTCAGGGAAGGGATGAGTGCAGTGTTGTGTAGCTATCAGTCAGGGAAGGGGAGATTGCAGTGTTGGGTAGGGATCAGTCAGGGAGGCGGTGATTACAGTGTTGTGTAGGGATCAGTCAGGGAGGGGGAGATCGCAGTGTTGGGTAGGGATCAGTCAGGGAGGGGGAGAATACAGTGTTGGGTAGGGATCAGTCAGGGAAGGGGAGATTGCAGTGTTGGGTAGGGATCAGTCAGGAAGGGGAAGTTTGCAGTGTTCGGTAGGGATCTGTCAGGGAGTGGGAGATTGCAGTGTTGGGTAGGGATCAGTCAGGGAGGGCGTGATTACAGTGTTAGCAAGGGATCAGTCAGGGAGAGGGAGATTACAGTGTTGTGTCGGGATCAGTCAGGGAGGGGGAGATTGCAGTGTTGGGTAGGGATCAGTCAGGGAGGGGGAGATTGCACTGTTGTGTCGTGATCAGTCAGGGAGGGGGAGATTGCAGTGTTGAGTAGGTATCAGTCAGGGAGTGAGAGATTGCAGTGTTGGGTAGGGATCAGTCAGGGAGGGGAAGTTTGCAGTGTTCGGTAGGGATCAGTCAGGGAGTGGGGAGATTGCATTGTTGGGTATTGATCAGTCAGGGAGGGCGTGATTACAGTGTTAGGTAGGGATCAGTCAGGGAGGGGGAGATTACGGTGTTGGGTAGGGATCAGTCAGGGAGGGGGAGATTGCAGTGTTGGGTAGGTATCAGTCAGGGAGTGACAGATTGCAGTGTTTGGTAGGGATCAGTCAGGGAGGGGGAGATTTCCGCGTTGATTAGGTATCAGTCAGGGAGTGAGAGATTGCAGTGTTGTTTAGGTATCAGTCATGGAGGGGGAGATTGTAGTGTTGGGTAGGGATCAGTCAGGGAGGGGGAGATTACAGTGTTGGGTCGTGATTAGTCATGGAGGGGGAGATTGCAGTGTTGGGTAGGGATCAGTCAGGGAGGGGGAGATTGCACTGTTGTGTCGGGATCTGTCAGGGAGGGGGAGATTGCAGTATTGAGTGGGTATCAGTCAGGGAAGGGGAGATTGCAGTGTTGGGTAGGGATCAGTCAGGGAGGCGGTGATTACAGTGTTGTGTAGGGATCAGTCAGGGAGGGGGAGATCGCAGTGTTGGGTAGGGATCAGTCAGGGAGGGGGGAGAATACAGTGTTGGGTAGGGATCAGTCAGGGAGGGGGAGATTGCAGTGTTGGGTAGGGATCAGTCAGGGAGGGGAAGTTTGCAGTGTTCGGTAGGGATCAGTCAGGCAGTGGGAGATTGCAGTGTTGGGTAGGGATCAGTCAGGGAGGGCGTGATTACAGTGTTAGGTAGGGATCAGTCAGGGAGGGGGAGATTACGCTGTTAGGTAGGGATCAGTCATGGAGGGGGAGTTTGTAGTATTGGGTAGGGATCAGTCAGGGAGTGGGAGATTCCAGTGTTGGGTCGGGATCAGTCATGGAGGGGGAGATTGCAGTATTGAGTAGGTATCAGTCAGGGAGTGACAGATTGCAGTGTTGGGTAGGGATCAGTCAGGGAGGGGGAGATTGCAGTGTTGTGTCGGGATCAGTCAGGGAGGGGGAGATTGCAGCGTTGAGTAGGTATCAGTCAGGGAGTGAGAGATTGCAGTGTTGGGTAGGTATCAGTCATGTAGGGGGAGATTGTAGTGTTGGGTAGGGATCAGTCAGGGAGGGGGAGATTACAGTGTTGGGTCGGGATCAGTCATGGAGGGGGAGATTGCAGTGTTGGGTAGGGATCAGTCAGGGAGGGGGAGATTGCACTGTTGTGTCGGGATCTGTCAGGGAGGGGGAGATTGCAGTATTGAGTAGGTATCAGTCAGGGAGTGACAGATTGCAGTGTTGGGTAGGGATCAGTCAGGGAGGGGGAGATTGCAGTGTTGTGTCGGGATCAGTCAGGGAGGGGGAGATTGCAGCGTTGAGTAGGTATCAGTCAGGGAGTGAGAGATTGCAGTGTTGGGTAGGTATCAGTCATGTAGGGGGAGATTGTAGTGTTGGGTAGGGATCAGTCAGGTAGGGGGAGATTACAGTGTTGGGTCGGGATCAGTCATGGAGGGGGAGATTGCAGTGTTGGGTAGGGATCAGTCAGGGAGGGGGAGATTGCACTGTTGTGTCGGGATCAGTCAGGGAGGGGGAGATTGCACTGTTGAGTAGGGATCAGTCAGGGAAGGGATGAGTGCAGTGTTGTGTAGCTATCAGTCAGGGAAGGGGAGATTGCAGTGTTGGGTAGGGATCAGTCAGGGAGGCGGTGATTACAGTGTTGTGTAGGGATCAGTCAGGGAGGGGGAGATCGCAGTGTTGGGTAGGGATCAGTCAGGGAGGGGGAGAATACAGTGTTGGGTAGGGATCAGTCAGGGAAGGGGAGATTGCAGTGTTGGGTAGGGATCTGTCAGGAAGTGGGAGATTGCAGTGTTGGGTAGGGATCAGTCAGGGAGGGCGTGATTACAGTGTTAGCAAGGGATCAGTCAGGGAGAGGGAGATTACAGTGTTGTGTCGGGATCAGTCAGGGAGGGGGAGATTGCAGTGTTGGGTAGGGATCAGTCAGGGAGGGGGAGATTGCACTGTTGTGTCGTGATCATTCAGGGAGGGGGAGATTGCAGTGTTGAGTAGGTATCAGTCAGGGAGTGAGAGATTGCAGTGTTGGGTAGGGATCAGTCAGGGAGGGGAAGTTTGCAGTGTTCGGTAGGGATCAGTCAGGGAGTGGGAGATTGCATTGTTGGGTATTGATCAGTCAGGGAGGGCGTGATTACAGTGTTAGGTAGGGATCAGTCAGGGAGGGGGAGATTACGGTGTTGGGTAGGGATCAGTCAGGGAGGGGGAGATTGCAGTGTTGGGTAGGTATCAGTCAGGGAGTGACAGATTGCAGTGTTTGGTAGGGATCAGTCAGGGAGGGGGAGATTTCCGCGTTGATTAGGTATCAGTCAGGGAGTGAGAGATTGCAGTGTTGGGTAGGTATCAGTCATGGAGGGGGAGATTGTAGTGTTGGGTAGGGATCAGTCAGGGAGGGGGAGATTACAGTGTTGGGTCGTGATTAGTCATGGAGGGGGAGATTGCAGTGTTGGGTAGGGATCAGTCAGGGAGGGGGAGATTGCACTGTTGTGTCGGGATCTGTCAGGGAGGGGGAGATTGCAGTATTGAGTGGGTATCAGTCAGGGAAGGGGAGATTGCAGTGTTGGGTAGGGATCAGTCAGGGAGGCGGTGATTACAGTGTTGTGTAGGGATCAGTCAGGGAGGGGGAGATCGCAGTGTTGGGTAGGGATCAGTCAGGGAGGGGGAGAATACAGTGTTGGGTAGGGATCAGTCAGGGAGGGGGAGATTGCAGTGTTGGGTAGGGATCAGTCAGGGAGGGGAAGTTTGCAGTGTTCGGTAGGGATCAGTCAGGCAGTGGGAGATTGCAGTGTTGGGTAGGGATCAGTCAGGGAGGGCGTGATTACAGTGTTAGGTAGGGATCAGTCAGGGAGGGGGAGATTACGCTGTTAGGTAGGGATCAGTCAGGGAGGGGGAGATTGCAGTTTTGGGTAGGGATCAGTCAGGGAGGGGGAGATTGCACTGTTGTGTCTGGATCAGTCAGGGAGGGGGAGATTGCAGCTTTGAGTAGGTATCAGTAAGGGAGTGAGAGATTGCAGTGTTGGGTAGGTATCAGTCATGGAGGGGGAGTTTGTAGTATTGGGTAGGGATCAGTCAGGGAGTGGGAGATTCCAGTGTTGGGTCGGGATCAGTCATGGAGGGGGAGATTGCAGTGTTGGGTAGGGATCAGTCAGGGAGGGGGAGATTGCACTGTTGTGTCGGGATCTGTCAGGGAGGGGGAGATTGCAGTATTGAGTAGGTATCAGTCAGGGAGTGACAGATTGCAGTGTTGGGTAGGGATCAGTCAGGGAGGGGGAGATTGCAGTGTTGTGTCGGGATCAGTCAGGGAGGGGGAGATTGCAGCGTTGAGTAGGTATCAGTCAGGGAGTGAGAGATTGCAGTGTTGGGTAGGTATCAGTCATGTAGGGGGAGATTGTAGTGTTGGGTAGGGATCAGTCAGGGAGGGGGAGATTACAGTGTTGGGTCGGGATCAGTCATGGAGGGGGAGATTGCAGTGTTGGGTAGGGATCAGTCAGGGAGGGGGAGATTGCACTGTTGTGTCGGGATCAGTCAGGGAGGGGGAGATTGCACTGTTGTGTAGGGATCAGTCAGGGAAGGGATGAGTGCAGTGTTGTGTAGCTATCAGTCAGGGAAGGGGAGATTGCAGTGTTGGGTAGGGATCAGTCAGGGAGGCGGTGATTACAGTGTTGTGTAGGGATCAGTCAGGGAGGGGGAGATCGCAGTGTTGGGTAGGGATCAGTCAGGGAGGGGGAGAATACAGTGTTGGGTAGGGATCAGTCAGGGAAGGGGAGATTGCAGTGTTGGGTAGGGATCAGTCAGGAAGGGGAAGTTTGCAGTGTTCGGTAGGGATCTGTCAGGGAGTGGGAGATTGCAGTGTTGGGTAGGGATCAGTCAGGGAGGGCGTGATTACAGTGTTAGGTAGGGATCAGTCAGGGAGAGGGAGATTACAGTGTTGTGTCGGGATCAGTCAGGGAGGGGGAGATTGCAGTGTTGGGTAGGGATCAGTCAGGGAGGGGGAGATTGCACTGTTGTGTCGGGATCAGTCAGGGAGGGGGAGATTGCAGCTTTGAGTAGGTATCAGTCAGGGAGTGAGAGATTGCAGTGTTGGGTAGGTATCAGTCATGGAGGGGGAGATTGTAGTGTTGGGTAGGGATCAGTCAGGGAGTGGGAGATTACAGTGTTGGGTCGGGATCAGTCATGGAGGGGGAGATTGCAGTGTTGGGTAGGGATCAGTCAGGGAGGGGGAGATTGCACTGTTGTGTCGGGATCTGTCAGGGAGGGGGAGATTGCAGTATTGAGTAGGTATCAGTCAGGGAGTGACAGATTGCAGTGTTTGGTAGGGATCAGTCAGGGAGGGGGAGATTTCCGCGTTGAGTAGGTATCAGTCAGGGAGTGAGAGATTGCAGTGTTGGGTAGGTATCAGTCATGGAGGGGGAGATTGTAGTGTTGGGTAGGGATCAGTCAGGGAGGGGGAGATTACAGTGTTGGGTCGTGATCAGTCATGGAGGGGGAGATTGCAGTGTTGGGTAGGGATCAGTCAGGGAGGGGGAGATTGCACTGTTGTGTCGGGATCTGTCAGGGAGGGGGAGATTGCAGTATTGAGTGGGTATCAGTCAGGGAAGGGGAGATTGCAGTGTTGGGTAGGGATCAGTCAGGGAGGCGGTGATTACAGTGTTGTGTAGGGATCAGTCAGGGAGGGGGAGATCGCAGTGTTGGGTAGGGATCAGTCAGGGAGGGGGAGAATACAGTGTTGGGTAGGGATCAGTCAGGGAGGGGGAGATTGCAGTGTTGGGTAGGGATCAGTCAGGGAGGGGAAGTTTGCAGTGTTCGGTAGGGATCAGTCAGGCAGTGGGAGATTGCAGTGTTGGGTAGGGATCAGACAGGGAGGGCGTGATTACAGTGTTAGGTAGGGATCAGTCAGGGAGGGGGAGATTACGCTGTTAGGTAGGGATCAGTCAGGGAGGGGGAGATTGCAGTTTTGGGTAGGGATCAGTCAGGGAGGGGGAGATTGCACTGTTGTGTCGGGATCAGTCAGGGAGGGGGAGATTGCAGCTTTGAGTAGGTATCAGTCAGGGAGTGAGAGATTGCAGTGTTGGGTAGGTATCAGTCATGGAGGGGGAGTTTGTAGTATTGGGTAGGGATCAGTCAGGGAGTGGGAGATTACAGTGTTGGGTCGGGATCAGTCATGGAGGGGGAGATTGCAGTGTTGGGTAGGGATCAGTCAGGGAGGGGGAGATTGCACTGTTGTGTCGGGATCTGTCAGGGAGGGGGAGATTGCAGTATTGAGTAGGTATCAGTCAGGGAGTGACAGATTGCAGTGTTGGGTAGGGATCAGTCAGGGAGGGGGAGATTGCACTGTTGTGTCGGGATCAGTCAGGGAGGGGGAGATTGCAGCGTTGAGTAGGTATCAGTCAGGGAGTGAGAGATTGCAGTGTTGGGTAGGTATCAGTCATGGAGGGGGAGATTGTAGTGTTGGGTAGGGATCAGTCAGGGAGGGGGAGATTACAGTGTTGGGTCGGGATCAGTCATGGAGGGGGAGATTGCAGTGTTGGGTAGGGATCAGTCAGGGAGAGGGAGATTGCACTGTTGTGTCGGGATCAGTCAGGGAGGGGGAGATTGCACTGTTGTGTAGGGATCAGTCAGGGAAGGGATGAGTGCAGTGTTGTGTAGCTATCAGTCAGGGAAGGGGAGATTGCAGTGTTGGGTAGGGATCAGTCAGGGAGGCGGTGATTACAGTGTTGTGTAGGGATCAGTCAGGGAGGGGGAGATCGCAGTGTTGGGTAGGGATCAGTCAGGGAGGGGGAGAATACAGTGTTGGGTAGGGATCAGTCAGGGGGGCAGATTGCAGTGTTGGGTAGGGATCAGTCAGGAAGGGGAAGTTTGCAGTGTTCGGTAGGGATCTGTCAGGGAGTGGGAGATTGCAGTGTTGGGTAGGGATCAGTCAGGGAGGGCGTGATTACAGTGTTAGGTAGGGATCAGTCAGGGAGAGGGAGATTACAGTGTTGTGTCGGGATCAGTCAGGGAGGGGGAGATTGCAGTGTTGGGTAGGGATCAGTCAGGGAGGGGGAGATTGCACTGTTGTGTCGGGATCAGTCAGGGAGGGGGAGATTGCAGTGTTGAGTAGGTATCAGTCAGGGAGTGAGAGATTGCAGTGTTGGGTAGGGATCAGTTAGGGAGCGGGAGATTGCAGTGTTGGTTAGGGATCAGTCAGGGAGCGGGAGATTACAGTGTTGGGTAGGGATCAGTCAGGGAGCGGTAGATTACAGTGTTGGGTAGGGATCAGTCAGGGATGGGGAAATTGCAGTGTTAGGGATCAGTCAGGGAGGGGGAGATTGCACTGTTGTGTAGGGATCAGTCAGGGAAGGGATGAGTGCAGTGTTGGGTAGATATCAGTCAGGGAAGGGGAGATTGCAGTGTTGGGTAGGGATCAGTCAGGGAGGCGGTGATTACAGTGTTGTGTAGGGATCAGTCAGGGAGGGGGAGATCGCAGTGTTGGGTAGGGATCAGTCAGGGAGGGGGAGAATACAGTGTTGGGTAGGGATCAGTCAGGGAGGGGGAGATTGCAGTGTTGGGTAGGGATCAGTCAGGGAGGGGAAGTTTGCAGTGTTCGGTAGGGATCAGTCAGGGAGTGGGAGATTGCAGTGTTGGGTAGGGATCAGTCAGGGAGGGCGTGATTACAGTGTTAGGTAGGGATCAGTCAGGGAGGGGGAGATTACGGTGTTAGGTAGGGATCAGTCAGGGAGGGGGAGATTGCAGTGTTGGGTAGGGATCAGTCAGGGAGGGGGAGATTGCACTGTTGTGTCGGGATCAGTCAGGGAGGGGGAGATTGCAGCTTTGAGTAGGTATCAGTCAGGGAGTGAGAGATTGCAGTGTTGGGTAGGTATCAGTCATGGAGGGGGAGATTGTAGTGTTGGGTAGGGATCAGTCAGGGAGTGGGAGATTACAGTGTTGGGTCGGGATCAGTCATGGAGGGGGAGATTGCAGTGTTGGGTAGGGATCAGTCAGGGAGGGGGAGATTGCACTGTTGTGTCGGGATCTGTCAGGGAGGGGGAGATTGCAGTATTGAGTAGGTATCAGTCAGGGAGTGACAGATTGCAGTGTTGGGTAGGGATCAGTCAGGGAGGGGGAGATTGCACTGTTGTGTCGGGATCAGTCAGGGAGGGGGAGATTGCAGCGTTGAGTAGGTATCAGTCAGGGAGTGAGAGATTGCAGTGTTGGGTAGGTATCAGTCATGGAGGGGGAGATTGTAGTGTTGGGTAGGGATCAGTCAGGGAGGGGGAGATTACAGTGTTGGGTCGGGATCAGTCATGGAGGGGGAGATTGCAGTGTTGGGTAGGGATCAGTCAGGGAGGGGGAGATTGCACTGTTGTGTCGGGATCTGTCAGGGAGGGGGAGATTGCAGTATTGAGTGGGTATCAGTCAGGGAGTGACAGATTGCAGTGTTGGGTAGGGATCAGTTAGGGAGGGGATGAGTGCAGTGTTGGGTAGGGATCAGTCAGGGAGGGGGAGATTGCAATGTTGGGTAGGGATCAGTCAGGGAGGGCGTGATTACAGTGTTAGGTAGGGATCAGTCAGTTAGGGGGAGATTGCAGTGTTGGGTAGGTATCAGTCAAGGAGGCGGAGATTGCAGTGTTAGCGATCAGTCAGGGAGGGGGAGATTGCAGAGTTGGGTAGGGATCAACCAGGAAGGGGGAGATTACAGTGTTGGGTAGGGATCAGTCACGGAGGGGGTGATTACAGTGTTGGGTATGGATCAGTCAGAGAGGGGGAGATTGCTGAGTTGGGTAGGGATCAGTCAGGGAGTGGGAGATTGCAGTGTTGGGTAGGGATCAGTCAGGGAGGGGGAGATTGCACTGTTGTGTCGGGATCAGTCAGGGAGGGGGAGATTGCAGTGTTGAGTAGGTATCAGTCAGGGAGTGAGAGATTGCAGTGTTGGGTAGGGATCAGTTAGGGAGCGGGAGATTGCAGTGTTGGTTAGGGATCTGTCAGGGAGCGGGAGATTACACTGTTGGGTAGGGATCAGTCAGGGAGCGGTAGATTACAGTGTTGGGTAGGGATCAGTCAGGGATGGGGAAATTGCAGTGTTAGGGATCAGTCAGGGAGGGGGAGATTGCACTGTTGTGTAGGGATCAGTCAGGGAAGGGATGAGTGCAGTGTTGGGTAGATATCAGTCAGGGAAGGGGAGATTGCAGTGTTGGGTAGGGATCAGTCAGGGAGGCGGTGATTACAGTGTTGTGTAGGGATCAGTCAGGGAGGGGGAGATCGCAGTGTTGGGTAGGGATCAGTCAGGGAGGGGGAGAATACAGTGTTGGGTAGGGATCAGTCAGGGAGGGGGAGATTGCAGTGTTGGGTAGGGATCAGTCAGGGAGGGGAAGTTTGCAGTGTTCGGTAGGGATCAGTCAGGGAGTGGGAGATTGCATTGTTGGGTATTGATCAGTCAGGGAGGGCGTGATTACAGTGTTAGGTAGGGATCAGTCAGGGAGGGGGAGATTACGGTGTTGGGTAGGGATCAGTCAGGGAGGGGGAGATTGCAGTGTTGGGTAGGGATCAGTCAGGGAGTGACAGATTGCAGTGTTTGGTAGGGATCAGTCAGGGAGGGGGAGATTTCCGCGTTGAGTAGGTATCAGTCAGGGAGTGAGAGATTGCAGTGTTGGGTAGGTATCAGTCATGGAGGGGGAGATTGTAGTGTTGGGTAGGGATCAGTCAGGGGGGGGGAGATTACAGTGTTGGGTCGTGATCAGTCATGGAGGGGGAGATTGCAGTGTTGGGTAGGGATCAGTCAGGGAGGGGGAGATTGCACTGTTGTGTCGGGATCTGTCAGGGAGGGGGAGATTGCAGTATTGAGTGGGTATCAGTCAGGGAAGGGGAGATTGCAGTGTTGGGTAGGGATCAGTCAGGGAGGCGGTGATTACAGTGTTGGGTAGGGATCAGTCATGGAGGGGGAGATCGCAGTGTTGGGTAGGGATCAGTCAGGGAGGGGGAGAATACAGTGTTGGGTAGGGATCAGTCAGGGAGGGGGAGATTGCAGTGTTGGGTAGGGATCAGTCAGGGAGGGGAAGTTTGCAGTGTTCGGTAGGGATCAGTCAGGCAGTGGGAGATTGCAGTGTTGGGTAGGGATCAGTCAGGGAGGGCGTGATTACAGTGTTGGGTAGGGATCAGTCAGGGAGGGGGAGATTACAGTGTTAGGTAGGGATCAGTCAGGGAGGGGGGAGATTGCAGTTTTGGGTAGGGATCAGTCAGGGGAGGGGGAGATTGCACTGTTGTGTCTGGATCAGTCAGGGGGGGGGAGATTGCAGCTTTGGGTAGGGATCAGTCAGGGAGTGAGAGATTGCAGTGTTGGGTAGGTATCAGTCATGGAGGGGGAGTTTGTAGTATTGGGTAGGGATCAGTCAGGGAGTGGGAGATTACAGTGTTGGGTCGGGATCAGTCATGGAGGGGGAGATTGCAGTGTTGGGTAGGGATCAGTCAGGGAGGGGGAGATTGCACTGTTGTGTCGGGATCTGTCAGGGAGGGGGAGATTGCAGTATTGAGTAGGTATCAGTCAGGGAGTGACAGATTGCAGTGTTGGGTAGGGATCAGTCAGGGAGGGGGGAGATTGCACTGTTGTGTCGGGATCAGTCAGGGAGGGGGAGATTGCAGCGTTGAGTAGGTATCAGTCAGGGAGTGAGAGATTGCAGTGTTGGGTAGGTATCAGTCATGTAGGGGGAGATTGTAGTGTTGGGTAGGGATCAGTCAGGGAGGGGGAGATTACAGTGTTGGGT
>NW_026868315.1:13300-57205 GCF_020745735.1 Hemiscyllium ocellatum
TCACCCACTCCCTGACTGATCCCGACCCAACACTGTAATCTCCCCCTCCCTGACTAATCCCTACCTAACACTGTAATCACGCCCTCCCTGACTGATCCCAACCCAACACTGCAATCTCCCACTCACTGACTGATCCCTACCCAACACTGCAATCTTCCCCTCCCTGACTGATCCCTACCCAACACTGCAATCTCCCCCTCCCTGACTGATCCCGACACAACAGTGGAATCTACCCCTCCTTGACTGATCCCTACCCAACACAGCAATCTCCCCATCCCTGACTGATCCCTACCAAAACTGTAATCTCCCCCTCCCTGAGTGATCCCTACCCAACACTACAATCTCCCCCTCCCTGACTGATCCCTACCCAAAACTGCAATCTCTCACTCCCTGACTGTTGCCTACTCAACACTGCAGTCTCCCCCTCCCTGACTGATCCCGACACAACAGTGCAATCTCCCCCTCCCTGACTGATCCCTACCCAACAATGCAATCTCCCGCTCCCAGACTGATCCAGACCCAACACTGTAATCTCCCCCTCCTTGACTGATCCCGACCCAACACTGCAATCTCCCGCTCCCTGACTGATATCTAGTCAACACTGTAAACTGCCCCTCACTGACTGACCACTACCCAATACTGTAATCACCCCCTCTCTGATTGATCCCTACCCAAAACTGTAATCACTCCCTCACAGAGTGATCCCTACCCAACAGTGCAATCACCCACTCCCTGAATGATCCCTACCCAAAACTGCACGCCCCTCCCTGACATATGCCTACCCAACGCTGTAATCACCCCCGCCCTGACAGGCACCTAAGAAACACTACAATCTCCCCCTCCCTGACTGATCCCTACCCAACACTGTAATCACCCCCTCCCTGACTGATCCCTACCCAACACTGCAATCTCCCCCTCCCTAACTGATCCGTAACTAACACTGTAATCTCCCCCTCCCTGACTGATCCCTTCCCATCACTGCAATCTCCCCCTCCCTGACTGATCCCTACACAACACTGCAATATCCCCCTCCCTGACTGATCCCTACCCAACACTGCAATCTCCCCCTCCCTAACTGATCCGTACCTAACACTGTAATCACACCCTCCCTGAATGCTACCTACCCATCACTGTAATCTACTCCTCCCTGACTGATCCCTACCCAACACTGCAATCTACCCCTCCCTGACTGATCCCTACCCAACACTGCAATCTCCCACTCCCTGACTGATCCCTACCCAACACTGCACTCACCCCCTCCCTGACTGATCCCTACCCAACACAGCAATCTCCCCCTCCCTGACTGATCCCTATCCCAACACTGTAATCACCCCCTCCGTGACTGATCCCTACCTAGCACTGTAATCACGCCCTCACTGACTGATCCCTAACCAACACTGCAATCACCACCCCCGACTGATCCCTACCTAACACTGTAATCACGCCCTCCCTGACTGATCTCTACCCAACACTGCAATCTCCCCCTCCCTGACTGATCCCTACCCAACACTGCACTCATCCCCTCCCTGACTGATCCCTACCCAACACTACAATCTCCCCCTCCCTGACTGATCCCTACCCAACACTGCACTCACCCCCTCCCTGACTGATCCCTACCCAACACTACAATCTACCCCTCCCTGACTGATCCCTACCCAACACTGCAATCTCCCACTCCCTGACTGATCCCTACCCAACACTGCCATCTCCCCCTCCCTGACTGATCCCTACCCAACACTGCAATCTCGCACTCCCTGACTGATACCTACTCAACACTGCAATCCCCCCTCCCTGACTGATCCCGACACAACAGTGCAATCGCCCCCTCCCTGACTGATCCCTACCCAAAACTGCAATCTCCCCCTCCCTTACTGATCCCGACCCAACACTGTAATCTCCCCCTCCCTGACTGATCCCTACCCAACACTACAATCTCCCCCTCCCTGACTGATCCCTACCTAACACTGTAATCACGCCCTCCCTGACTGATCCCTACCCAACACTGCATTCTCCCCCTCCCTGACTGATCCCTACCCAACACTGCAATCTCCCCCTCCCTGACTGATCCCTACACAACACTGTAATCACCGCCTCCCTGACTGATCCCTACCCAACACTGCAATCTCCCCTTCCCTGACTGATATCTACCCAACACTGCACTCATCCCTTCCCTGACTGATCCCTACACAACAGTGCAATCTCCCCCTCCCTGACTGATCCCTAACACTGCAATTTCCCCATCCCTGACTGATCCCTACCCAACACTGCAATCTACCGCTCCCTGACTGATCCCGACCCAACACTGTAATCTCCCGCTCCCTGACTGATCCCTAACCAACACTGCAATCTCCCGCTCCCTGACTGATACCTACCCAACACTGCAATCTCCCCCTCCCTGACTGATTCCTACCCAACACTGCAATCTCCCCCTCACTGCCTGATTCCTACCCAACACTGCAATCTCCCCCTCCCTGACTGATCCCTACTCAAGAGTGTAATCTCCCCCTCACTGACTGATCCCTAACTAACACTGTAATCATCCCCTCCCTGACTGATCCCTAACTAACACTGCAGTCTCCCCCTCCCTTTCTGATCCCTACCCAACACTGTAATCACTCCCTCACAGAGTGACCCCTACCGAAATCTGTAATCACCCCCTCCCTGACTGATCCCTTCCCAACACTGCAATCTCCCCCTCCCTGACTGATCCCTACCCAACACTGCACTCACCCCTCCCTGACTCATACCTACCTGACTCTGCAATCTCCCCGGGTGAGGTTCCGGAAGATTGGAGGGAAGCAACAATTGCGCCCTTATTCGAGAAGGGCTGCAAAGAAAAACCTGGGAAATACAAATCAGTAAGGCGAACATCCATGGTAAGTTAGTTACTTGAGAAGATTCTGAGATATTAGACATATATGCATTTGGAAATATAGCTTTTGATTTGGAGTAGTCAGCATAGTCTTGTGCGTGGGAGACCATGCCTTACAAATTTGTTAGCGTTCTTTGATGAAGTGATCAGGAAGTTTGACGAGGGGAGGCCAGTACATGTAGACTCTACTGATTTCAGGAAGGCCTTTGATAAGGTTCCACATGGTACCTTGCTCTGGAAGGTTAGATCACATGGAATCCAGGGGGCGTTGGTTCTGTAGGGATTCGATTATATCACTTATCAGCCATATGACAATCGGTTTGACCAATATACAAAGTGGCTTTCGCTCAAACAGCAGGCTACTCTGACAAGAAACATAACCAGCTTTTAAAATGAGGTTTGTAATTCATTGTATAAGCTTCTTGCCATTCAAAAGACTGGGAGGGGGAGGGGGAATGGGTGAAATGTTGCGGCCTCCTTGCTAAAACACAGATAGACAGCCAAGAGATGCTGGGTATATTGGACAAGTTATACACCCAACACACAAAAGCCAGACAGCAGCCAGATGGTTATCCCATCAGCATAATGTCAAAGGCAACAGTTCCCCTGGGCAGACATATCCCTGACAACGTCTCCACCAAACCAAGGAGGGCCCAGACAGGAAGGCACCGGGGCCTGCGACACAAAGAAACTAACAACAACAAGCCATCCTCATGATCAGCAAAGCTTCAAACTATTAACGGATTCTCCGAATTGGCCAGAACGATAGAAAGTTCTGGGAAACCATCCAGAAATGAACAAAACCAGGGATCACCTGCAGACTGATCTCTTGAATTTTCTGGAGGCTTTCTGAGGTGACCAACATGGCAAGGAACAGAGACCGGCTGACCATCCAGAGAGAGGGAGAGAGAGAGGGAGAGAAACAAGCTGAAGCAAACCCCAGGAGCATGGGAGAGAGGGAGTGTGAAAACCCATTGAGAGAGAGATAGCTGGAACCAACTGGAATACTGAGTGTCCCCCCTTCAGTCTGTCCATGCTTCAACGCCTGTTTGTCTCAGTCTGATGTCCCCTTCTCTCTTTGTTCTTCTCTCTCCCTGTCTGTCTCTTTCTCTCAATCTGCCTTTCTCTCACACCTTCCCTCTCACTGTCTGTCTCTGCCCCATCTTTCTCTCATCCCCCTTCTCCATCCCCACTCTCTCTACCCGTCTCTCTCTTTTTCTCAACCTCCCTTTCTCTTTTTCTTTATTTCAGACCTGAAATAATTTTGAACCCCCTAAAAACATTTGCCCTCATTTTCACTGTCCTCCCAAATTTATCCCCTTCCCCAAATACCTTCCCTCCCAAATACCTACCTCACCAAATGTGCCCCCCTCAAACATTTCACTGCCCCCAACACTGCTGTGAGCCCCACTCCCTGGGACAGAGGGAAATGGGTGGAAAAGTGTGGTGCTGGAAAAGCCCAGCAGGTCAGGCCTGACCCATCGACTCTCCACACTTTGTAACTCTGACTCTCCAACAGCTGCAGTCCTCAATTTCTCACACCGGTAAATGAGTCTGGGTTGACTGACTGGCCTGTGACTATTTTAATGTACAACAAGATCCCAGTCGCAGAATTACAGAAGGCTTGGAGTCCTTTCTGCCCATCATCCCCCGCTCCCCCATTAAATGATCCTGGTCCTGTTCAGGATCCTCAGGATTGGCCCCTGAATGGCCTCATTGACTATCCTTCGTGTGGAGACCTCTTCTCCACCCTGTCTCAGACTTTGCATCACGTGCTATCCCTCCCTCCATCTCTCTCTGACAACAGCCCCTCCTTTCTTCACCAACCCCAAAACCCCACCAAACACTCCCCCTGTCTCTGGCTGGCCCACTCCCCCCGTGTCTCCCACTCTCCCCCTTCCCATGCAGACTCACAGCCCCTGGGCTGGAGGACATAGTGTAGAGACTAACTCGCCTTTTGACTGACTGCTGTAATGAACAGCAAGATCGCACTCTAAACCCATCGCCAGTCGTACACACTGTCCTTCTCCCTCAATATATATACTTCTCACTCTCTCTCTCTATCTCCCTGTCTTCTCACTCTATCCTTTTCTCACTCTACCTCCTTGACTCTTCCTGCTGATCTCTACCTCTCCACTTTCTCCATCTCCACTCTCTCCATGTCTCTCTCTCTTTTTGTCACTCTCCCTTTCTCTTTCTCTGTTTCTCTATTTCAGACGCACTCAGAGTGGTACTTCATGTTCCTCCCCTACTGTGGGGGTAAAACCTGAGAGAGATCAGGCACTAAGGGAAAGTCTTCCCAATGCCCCTTCCCCCCAGTCACTGGGACAGAGCAGAGGGGTCCAGGGAGAAAGAGGGAGAGAAACTACAGGAGAGAAAGAAAGATGGACGGGCAGACAGTGAGAGGGAGGGAGAGAACAAGAGAAAGACAGGCAGGCAGTGGGTGGGGGGAGGGTAGGGGAGAGGAAGTGAGAAGAACTGAGAGAGAGCAGAAGAGAGAACGACAGAGAGAGAGAGAGGGATAGAAACCCCAGGAAGAGAAATACAATGTCAGACAGATACAAGGTAAAAATGGGGAGAGAAAGACAGGGAGAGACGTTCAGGCAGACAGCAAGACAGAAATCCCAGGGAGAGAGAGAGGACAGGCAGAGAGAGGAGTTGCAACAGCAGAGAGATAGAGCTGAGAGAGTGGGGTGGTGGTGGGGGCTGATGTGATGTGGCTAGAGTGATGTACAGACAGGAATAGCAAGATCCCACAGAGCTGAGAGACAGATGCAGAGAGAGATGAGCAAGGTGTTAGTTTTGTGAAAGACTGAATGATTAAGCATTCCTGAAAAATCTAGTGAGGTGACAAAGGGGGAAGGGAATCTACTGGGAAATGGAAACAGGACAGAGATGTGAAGGATGTTGAGAGATAGGGATTGAAGGAAAGATGTGGGAGAGAGATCTGGGAACACAGAAATAGACATGAGAGCAGCAGAGAGAGAGAGGGAAGCAGTGAGATCTGTGGGATCAGACCCCTCTCTAGCATTTTGCTCCTTTTTCTCTCCCCGTTCCCACAGACAGCCTGAATCCCACAATTCATGTGTGTATGTGTGTGTGTATGTGTATGTGTGTGTGTGTGTGTGTGTGTATATATGTGTGTGTGTGTGTGTGTGTGTGTGTGTGTGTGTGTGTGTGTGTGTGTGTGTGTGTGTGTGTATGTGTGCGCGCGCGCTCTGATGATTCCTCATGGCAGAATTCTCTGTCTCTGTACTGTCCGGGTTGCAGCTCCCGAATCAAATGTTGAATCATCCACGATCCTATTGAATAGCAGAGCAGGCTCGTGGAGCTGAATGGTCTCCTCCTGTTCCTATTTCGGATGGTCTTATGTTCTGAGTGCTATCTCCCAGCTCTTGGCCCCCACACTGGAGGTTATGACTATACAAGGGCCTGATCTGTAGAGTGCTGCACTGTTCTGTGAGTCACGGAGGGAACTAGCCAGGTTTGGATTGGAGTTGCAGCCTCTCAGTGAGAAGTGAAATCTCCTCGAGGTTCCCCTCAGTCTCTCACTATAAAGTGGAGCAGGCCAATCCCGGGGAAGCAAACAACAGGCCAGGTCTGCTATGTCCTCCAGATCCATTTCAGAAGGCACATGGGAGGGGCTTGTTTCCTTCATCAACTTCCCGTGCTCTCCCTTCTGAGTTTAGGGTGGGGGCCGAATGGCCTTGCTCCTGGCTCCTATTGAGGTGCAGGCTGGCAATGATTGGGTTATACAGGGCATGCCCCTGGAGTGAGGTCCGTTAGCTCAGTTGGCTGGGCGGTTAGCTTACCACACTAGCTAGAGTTACTGTGAAGGACTCTCCTTCCCTCCCTCCCCCCTCAGCTGGGGTATGGTGACCTTCTGAATAAAACACCACCAGACACCGCTCTGTAATGAGGAGCTGTCCCATGGTCTGGTAAGACTACGGTGACATTACATTGGTTTGTACCTGGAGCACTGTGTGCAGGACTAGTCACTGCATTGCCAGAGGGATGTTAGTGGGTGGGGAAGGTTTACTGGATGAATCCCCACTGGAATGAACAGCACTCTCTTTCCCCCAGTTAAGTCACTCTTGCAGCCTTTGTGTCTTTGGAGACACACGGACCAATTCACCTGAAACAGCAGCTGGGTTTTATATTCATGGGCACCTGATAAGATTGGTTAGTTTACACACACACACACACACACACACACACACACACACACACACACACACACTCACACACACATACACTCTCTCTCTCACACACACATACACTCTGTCTCTCACACACTCACAGACACTCTCTCTCACACGCACACATACTATCTGTCTCTCACACACAGACATTCTCTCTCACACACATACACACAGACAGACTCACAGATACACGATCCCTCAAACAAACACACACACTCTCACACGCACACACACTGACACACACTCGCTCACACACTCAGACGCTCTCTGTCACACACACACATAAATGCACAGTTACTCTCTCTCATACACACATACACACGCAGACACACGCTCCCTCAAACACATATAGACACACTCTCTCACACACACACATGGACACACTCTCTCTCACACACACACATAAAAACACAGTTACACTCTCTCTCACACATACGTACACACGTAGACACGCTCCCTCAAATACACATAGACACACTCTCTCACACACACACATGGACACACACATTCTCTCTCTCACACATATACACTGACACACAATCTCTCTCACACACAGACGCTCTCTCACACACACACATAAACACACAGTTACACTCTCTCTCTCACACATACACACGCAGACACATGCTCCCTCAAATACACATAGACACACTCTCTCTCACACACACTGGCACACACACTCTCCCACACACACAGACACACTCACTCTCTCACACACATGCACACACACTCTCTCACACACATACGCACTCTTTCTCACACAAGATACACTCTCATACACACACATAGACACACAGACACATACACACATAGACACACAGACACATAGACACACAGACACATTCTCTCTCACATACACAGACACACTCTCACACACACATACACACAGATACACTCTCCCTCATACACATAAACACTCTCTCATACACACTCTCACTCACACACATGCACACAGAGACACACACACCCTCAAAAACACACACAGCCACACACTCTCACATGAACATGCACTTTCTCTCTCACGCAAACATATACAGACACACAGAAATACACATGCTTCCACTCTTTCACACACACAACCACGGGCAATCTCTCTCTCTCTCTCTCTCTCTCTGTTTCTCTGTCATACACACAGCTGTAAAGGCATGGTTGAGGTATTGATAAAGAAATGATTTCTCTGAGGACTGAACCCTGATCTCACATGGTGACTGCTCCACGGAGACAGACAGCAGCTACAGAGACTTGTTGGATCTTGCCCCACCTCTTGCATCGGCAGCATTAGTCTGTTTGGGTGCCTGCATTTCTTAAAAGTCTCCAAGCAACAAGTAACAATAGATTGATGAACGTTTTCCTCCAAACCATGTTTCAGACACATCCTGCTGTTATTTTTCACTGATTGTTTAAAATGATCTGAATCTTCTGAAATGGGGAGTGGCTTCCATTTCAAGTTACAGCACCAGAGTGCCTCGGGGCCCCTGAGGAAATGATCAGGGAATTGCATCTGTTCCTTTCTATCCTCGGCACTCTGTACCTCAGAAAGTGCTCCCTCAGTACCACAGATAGTTCTCCCTCTATACCTCAGACAGTGCTCCCCAATACCTCAGAAAGTGCTCCCTCAGTACATCAAAAAGTGCTCCCCAATACCTCAAAAAGTGCTCCCTCAATACCTCAGACAGTGCTCCCTCAATACTTCAGATAGTGGTCCCTCTATACCTCTGAAATTGCTCCCTCAGTACCTCAGAAAGTGCTCCCTCAGTACCTCAGAAAGTGCTCCCACCATGTCTAAGAAAGTTCTCCCTCAATATCTCAGACAGTGCTCCAGCAGTACCTCAGAAATTGCTCCCTCAATACCTCAGATTGTTCTCCCTCAATAACTCAGATAGTTTTCCCTCAATACCTCAGATAATGCTCCCTCAATACCTCAGAACGTGCTTCCTCAATACCCACGTAGTTCTCCCTCAATACCTCACATAGTGCTCCCTCAAAACCACAGACAGTGCTCCCTCAATACCACAGATAGTTCTCCCTCAGTACCTCAGGATGTGCTCCCTCAATACCTGAGGTAGTTCTCCCTCAATAACTCAGATATTACTCCCTTAATACCTCAGACAGTGCTCCCTCAATATCTCAGAAAGTGCTCCCTCAGTACCTCAGACAGTGCTCCCTCAGTACCTCAGAAAGTGCTCCCTCAGTACCTCAGACAGTGCTCCCTCAGTACCTCAGAAAATACCCCCCCAATATCTAAGAAAGCACCACTTTGTTGGGTTTAACCCCCAAAGTCCCTCAGACAGTAGCTCCACAAAACATTCACACCCTCAACACTTCAGGGCTCAGCCCAGCTCCCCCCTCAGACTGTGTTCAAACCCCTTCAGACGATAAGGACCCACATCCACCCCTGTCCAAGATTGGAGCCCATGTTCCCAGAAGATGACTTGTCTCTCTGGATTAATTTTAGAATTCCTACAGTGTAGAAGCAAGCCATTCCGTCCATTGGCCCCACACTGACTGTCTGAACAGCATCCCACCCAGACTCACATCCTCTACTCTATCCCTGTAATGCTGCATTTCCCATGGCATCTTTGGACTGTGAGAGGAAAGTGGAGCACCCGGAGGAAACCCGCACAGGTACAGAGAGAATGTGTAAACTCTACACAGACAGTCACCGGGAGTTAGAATCAAACCACTGAGGCACCGTGCTGTCCTCTCTCCCTGGATATCATCTCATCTAACCTTTTACTAATCAGTCTCCCATGTGAAACCTTCTCATCTGTCTCCTTGGTCATCCCTTCAAAAGCTCCATCAAGTTGGACACATCATTTCCACAAACAAAGCCAAGCTGACCATCCCTAATCAATTCTTGCTTTTCCAAATGTATGTAAGTTGTCTCTCAGAATGCCCTCCAACAGCTGACCCACCACTGCCATCAGGCTCACAGCTCCATAGTACAATGGCTGTTCCTTGCAGCCTTACTTCAATAATGGCCCATCATTAACCACCCTCCAGTCTTCAGGCACCTCACCCGTTGTCACTGATCGGTCCATCTGACAAGGCCATCTCCATCCTTCTGTAACCTAAGGCTATCCTCCTCAGTATTTATCACCCAACCAATCTTCATATCATTCATGAACCCAATGATTAACCATCCACCATTCAAACCTAAATCTTTTCTATCAGCCACATCAGCAAGACCCCAACAGTGAGACATGAACGGACAGAGATTTCTCATTGGGCCATCACTGTCTGCTTCCTGCCACTCAGCATTCTGCGCCAAATTCCTTGGATCTTGAGTTTTTATTTTCACTATCAGTTTCCGGTATGGATCCTGATAAAAGCCTCACTGACCTCCAAGCAGGCGACAGGAAAGTATTGCCCTTATTTACACACCTGGTCACCTCCTTAAACAGTGCAATCCCATTGGTCAGACCTGACCTCCCCTTAACAGAACCATTCTGACTGTTCTTCATGAACTCCAGTCTCTTTAAATGCTGATTAATTTATCTCCCAAAATTGCTTCCAACAGACGTCCCACCCACGATATTAGCCTGACCGGCCTGGAGCTGCCTGGTATATCCCATGCTCCCTCTTGAATAACAGTACCACATGGTCAGTCTGCAGACACCCCTCCTGTGGCCAGAGAGGATTTGGAAATGTTTGCTCGTGTACCTGCTACTTCCTCCATCACCTCATTCGGTAAACTGAGACACATTTCCACCGTCTTTGGAGATTTATTGGGTTGTAAGAAGGCCAGACCACTCAGAACCATCTCTCTCTCTATATATGTTTACTCATTTAATTATATCACAGAGCATCTCCACGATTTATTATCAACCCTGTCCCAGTGAGCACTGACAAAATGCATCCATTCACTACACCCTCTGGGTCCATGCACAGACTCTCACTGTCTTCCACAGCCTACTCTTTCTCTCATTATCAATTCATCCTTAATGTCACTGTAAGGAACTTTCAGGTTTTTATTTCCACTCTTAGCCCTCCTCTCTCCCAGGCAATTACCCTGCGATACGGTTTGGAGGAGTGTGGGATGTCATTCTGGAAGTGGATGAACATTGGGAAGCTCAGAGATAAGGAACACACGCCTGTGCTGAGTGTGGGGCAGTGGGATCCATTTGGGATGAGCAGACGGAAGCTGAGCAATAAACCTCAGCCCTGCAGCATGAAAATATCCCTTTGAGCTGGCAGGTCAGTCACGTGAAACGAACCCTCCAACCCTGGGAAAAGAGGATGTAACCTCTTCAAGTTCAAAAACCAAATGAAGACGGTCTGTTTGAACACAGTCTCTGGAATCTGGACACGGGAATCATTGCTGAGCAGGGTCTGTAGGACGCAGAAGCAGAAATGTACTGAACAATTCCCGATATTGCTCGTAGACCACAAGACATGGGAGCAGAAATTAGGCCATTCAGCCCATCTGACAGTGTGGCACTCACTCAGTACTGACTCTCTTACAATGCAGGTATCCCCCAGCCTGATGCGCTGACAGTGCAGCACTCCCTCAGTACTGACCCTCTGACAGTGCAGCACGCCCTCAGTACTGACCCTCTGACTGTGCTGCACTCCGTCCACACTGACCCTCTGACAATGCTGCACTCCCTCCACAGTGACCCTCTGACAATGGTGCAATCCCTCCATATTGACCCACTGACAGTGCAGCTCTCCCTCAGAACTGACTCTGACAGTGCAGCTCTCCTTCCGTACTGACCCTCTGACAGTGCAGCACTCCCTCAGTACTGAACTTTGGATAGTGCATGCTCCCTCAGTGTTGACCCTCCGACAGTACAGCACTCCCTCAGTGTTGACCCTCCGACAGTGCAGCACTACCTCATTGTTGACCCTCCGACAGTGCAGCACTCCCTCAGTACTGACCCTCTGACAGTGCAGCACTCCCTCAGTACTGACCCTCCGACAGTGCAGCACTCCCTCAGTACTGACCCTCCGACAGTGCAGCACTCCCTCAGTACTGACCCTCCAACAGTGCAGTACTCCCTCAGCACTGACCCTCTTTTTTCTATTTCATGTAGTGTTGTGGAAATTTAGAGTCATAGGGTTTGCAGATTCTGAGGAAGCATGAGCGGGACACACAGTCCAAGCCCTGTCTGAAACTCTCTGTAATAGACTATTCAGAGGCACAGAGTCACAGAGATACACAGCATGGAAACAGTCCCTCCTGTCCAACGCGACCATACCAACCAGATATTCTCATCTCATTTCATTCCATTTGCTAGCACTTGGCTGATATCCCTCTAAACCCTTCCTATTCACATACTCATCCTGATGGCTTTCAAATGTTACAATTGTACCAGCCCCCATCACTTCCTCTGGCAGCTACCTGCATGCCCTTGAATAAGTGCTCAAACATTCATACTGTCGATACAAACTCCAATAAACACCAACCTACGAAAGGCTATCATTGTCATCTTCAACCCACCCTTTGCTTCATCGTTATGCTGATTGCAGCACAGGTACAGAAACAGTCTTAGTGACCATCCACCGTCACCCGGTAATAAACTTATTTTCAAATGGGGCTTGCATGTGATTCCCACCCCCTCTAATAGTTACCTGGAAGGTGGGGTGAGCTGTACTCTCCTTACTGCAGTCCTTGGGTGTCCCACAGTGATGTCAGGGAGGGAGCTCCAGGATTTTGACCTGAACCATGTAAAGAGCTCTCTTCCTGGAGTGCCTTTTTAAAGTTGGGAAGTTAGTATAGACCAGGAGGACCCGAGAGCTGCTGTCCTGTCAGAGAGAGAGGCCTGGTGGGTCACACACCTCAGGTGAGGGGCGAGGTTGAGAAGCTGGGGCCTTCATGGTAATTTCAGACATGATAGAGATTGAGCCAACAGTGTTGGCATCACGAGCCTGTTAGCTGAGATAACTGACCCCCCTTTGTAGCCGAGGAGTTCAATCCCTTGAACAGAGCAAGCTTGAGAATTCAACACTAAAACCAATCTGTACGGACCCGCTGGAGACCTGAAACATCAATACAGAGATTGCTGAAGAAGCTAAGCATGTCCGGCAGCATCTCTGATGGGAGAGGGAAAAAGAGACAGAGAGAGAGTTCACCTTTCAATCCAGTGATTTCTGCGGGAAAGTTCCTTCAGAACAGACCGTTTTGAGGAAGGGTCCCTTGAAATGTGAATTGTTCCTCTCTCTCCTCACCGTTGTTACTGAATATCCCCAGCCATCTGTTTGCTTGAGAATTTGATCTGAGCTGATCCAAGCGTCACTGAGTCATTCAGTCTGTGCTCAATGCCCTGAGGCTGCTTCTGCTGAAAGTTGACAAACAGGTTTACGAGGTGTTTTGGGGATAAACATACTGGGGGATGGTTTCTAAGGTATTGAGGGAGCACTATCTGTCAGTACAGGGTGCAGATGGTCGAAAGGTACAGATACACTTCATAGAACATAGAACAGTCCAGCACAGAACAGGCCCTTCAGCCCACGATGTTGTGCCGACCATTGATCCTTATGGAACATAAACCTAATGTACAAACCCTCAAAATGTCTGTGACCATATGCATGCCCAGCAGTCTCTTAAATGTCCCAATGACCTCGCTTCCACAACTGCTGCTGGCAACGCATTCCATGCTCTCACAACTCTCTGTGTAAAGAACCCGCCTCTGACATCCCCTCTATACTTTCCGCCAACCAGCTTAAAACTACGACCCCTCGTGTTAACAATTTCTGCCCCGGGAAAAAGTCTCTGTGTGGGTGGTAGTGAGGGTCAGGCTGGGGGCGGTGTGTGGACAGCAGTGAGGGTCAGGCTGGGTGCGGTGTGTAGGTGGGAGTGAGGGTCAGGCTGGGTGCGGTGTGTGGACGGCAGAGAGGGTCAGGCTGGGTGCGGTGTGTGGA
Organism: Hemiscyllium ocellatum; assembly: GCF_020745735.1. Lineage (NCBI taxonomy): Eukaryota > Metazoa > Chordata > Chondrichthyes > Orectolobiformes > Hemiscylliidae > Hemiscyllium > Hemiscyllium ocellatum. The sequence goes on from NW_026868315.1 coordinate 27,239, forward strand.
CGGCAGTGAGGGTCAGGCTGGGTGCGGTGTGTGGGTGGTAGTGAGGGTCAGGCTGGGGGCGGTGTGTGGGTCGTAGTGAGGGTCAGGCTGGGGGTGGTGTGTGGTTGGTAGAGAGGGTCAGGCTGGGGGCGGTGTGTGGGTGGTAGTGAGGGTCAGGCTGGGGGCGGTGTGTGGGTGGCAGTGAGGGTCAGGCTGGGTGCGGTGTGTGGGTGGTAGTGAGGGTCAGGCTGGGGGCGGTGAGTGGACGGCAGTGAGGGTCAGGCTGGGGGCGGTGTGTGGGTGGCAGTGAGGGTCAGGCTGGGTGCGGTGTGTGGGTGGTAGTGAGGGTCAGGCTGGGGGCAGTGAGTGGGTGGTAGTGAGGGTCAGGCTGGGTGCGCTGTGTGGGTGGTAGTGAGGGTCAGGCTGGGGACAGTGTGTGGGAGGCAGTGAGGGTCAGGCTGGGGGCGGTGTGTGGGTGGTAGTGAGGGTCAGGCTGGGTGCGGTGTGTGGGTGGCAGTGAGGGTCAGGCTGGGTGCGGTGTGTGGGTGGTAGTGAGGGTCAGGTTGGGTGCGATGTGTGGGTGGTAGTGAGGGTCAGGTTGGGTTCGGTGTGTGGGTGGTAGTGAGGGTCAGGCTGGGACGGTGTGTGGGAGGCAGTGAGGGTCAGGCTGGGTGCGGTGTGTGGGTGGTAGTGAGGGTCAGGCTGGGTGCGGTGTGTGGGTGGCAGTGAGGGTCAGGCTGGGTGCGGTGTGTGAGTGGTAGTGAGGGTCAGGCTGGGGACGCTGTGTGAGTGGTAGTGAGGGTCAGGCTGGGGGCGGTGTGTGGCTGGTAGTGAGGGTCAGGCTGGGTGCGGTGAGTGGGTGGTAGTGAGGGTCAGGCTGGGTGCGCTGTGTGAGTGGTAGTGAGGGTCAGGCTGGGGACGCTGTGTGAGTGGTAGTGAGGGTCAGGCTGGGTGCGGTGTGTGAGTGGTAGTGAGGGTCAGGCTGGGGACGGTGTGTGGGTGGCAGTGAGGGTCAGGCTGGTTGCGGTGTGTGGCTGGTAGTGAGGGTCAGGCTGGGTGCGGTGTGTGGGTGGTGGTGAGGGTCAGGCTTGGGGCGGTGTGTGGGTGGTGGTGAGGGTCAGGCTGGGTGCGGTGTGTGGGTGGTGGTGAGGGTCAGGCTGGGGGCGGTGTGTGGGTGGTAGTGAGGGTCAGGCTGGGTGCGGTGTGTGGGTGGTAGTGAGTGATAGGCTGGGGGCGGTGTGTGGGAGGCAGTGAGGGTCAGGTTGGGTGCGGTGTGTGGGTGGCAGTGAGGGTCAGGTTGGGGGCGGTGTGTGGACGGCAGTGAGGGTCAGACTGGGTGCGGTGTGTGGGTGGTAGTGAGGGTCAGGCTGGGGGCGGTGTGTGGATGGCAGTGAGGGTCAGGCTGGGGGCGGTGTGTGGATGGCAATGAGGGTCAGCCTGGGTGCGGTGAGTGGGTGGTAGTGAGGGTCAGGCTGGGTGCGGTGAGTGGGTGGTAGTGAGGGTCAGGCTGGGTGCGGTGAGTGGGTGGTAGTGAGGGTCAGGCTGGGTGCGGTGAGTGGGTGGTAGTGAGGGTCAGGCTGGGTGCGGTGAGTGAACGGTAGTGAGTGTCAGGCTGGGTGCGATGTGTAGATGGCAGTGTGGGTCAGGTTGGGTGCGGTGTGTGGGTGGCAGTTAGCGTCAGGCTGGGGACGGTGTGCTGGAGGCAGTGAGGGTCAGGCTGGGGGCTGTGTGTGGGTGGTAGAGAGGGTCAGGCTGGGGGCGGTGTGTGGGTGGTAGTGAGGGTCAGGCTGGGGGCGGTGTATGGACGGCGGTGAGGGTCAGGCTGGGGACGGTGTGTGGGAGGCAGTGAGGGTCAGGCTGGGGGCGGTGTGTGGGAGGCAGTGAGGGTCAGGCTGGGTGCGGTGTATGGACGGTAGTGAGGGTCAGGCTGGGGACGGTGTGTGGGAGGCAGTGAGGGTCAGGCTGGGGGCGGTGTGTGGGAGGCAGTGAGGGTCAGGCTGGGGGCTGTGTGTGGGTGGTAGAGTGGGTCAGGCTGGGGGCGGTGTGTGGGTCGTAGTGAGGGTCAGGCTGGGGGCGGTGTGTGGGTCGTAGTGAGGGTCAGGCTGGGGGCGGTGTGTGGGGGTAGTGAGAGTCAGGCTCGGGACGGTGTGTGGGAGGCAGTGAGGGTCAGGCTCGGGACGGTGTGTGGGAGGCAGTGAGGGTCAGGCTCGGGACGGTGTGTGGGTGGTAGTGAGGGGCAGGCTGGGGGGCGGTGTGTGAGTGGCAGTGAGGGTCAGGCTGGGTGCGGTGTGTGGGTGGCAGTGAGGGTCAGGCTGGGTGCGGTGTGTGGGTGGCAGTGAGGGTCAGGCTGGGTGCGGTGTGTGGGTGGCAGTGAGGGTCAGGCTGGGTGCGGTGTGTGGCTGGTAGTGAGGGTCAGGCTGGGTGCGGTGAGTGGGTGGTAGTGTGGGTCAGGGTGGGTGCGGTGAGTGGGTGGTAGTGAGGGTCAGGCTGGGTGCGGTGAGTGGGTGGTAGTGAGGGTCAGGCTGGGTGCGGTGAGTGGGTGGTAGTGAGGGTCAGGCTGGGGGCGCTGTGTGAGTGGTAGTGAGCGTCAGGCTGGGGACGCTGTGTGAGTGGTAGTGAGGGTCAGGCTGTGTGCGGTGTGTGGGTGGTAGTGAGGGTCATGCTGGGGCGGTGAGTGGACGGCAGTGAGGGTCAGGCTGGGGGCGGTGTGTGGGTGGTAGTGAGGGTCAGGCTGGGCACTCCACGGCAATGAATTCCACAGGCCCACCTCTGTCTGGCTGAAGAAATGTCTCCGCATTTCTGTTCTGAATTGACCCCCTCTAATTCTAAGGCTGTGTCCACGGGTCCTAGTCTTCTCGCCTAACAGAAACAATTTCCTAGTATCCACCCTTTCCAAGCCATGTGGCCTGTCATATCGCTATATTAATTGTCTCGAGGTTTACAGCACAAAAAGGCTCTGTGGGCCATTGAGTCTATTTCAGTAAAGAAAACTATCACCGAACTATCCTAATCCATTTTCCAATACACAGTCATTCGCATCATCTATCATGGCATCGCAAGCGTGCACCTAAATACATCCCAAATATTTTCGGGATTTCTGTGTCTCCCACCCTGACAGACAGTGAGGTTTAGTGCAACTGGTGCTCGATGATGCCATCACCCACAGGAACACAGAGCAGCTGGGTCTGTGCAAACCAGAGATCACCCACACATTGGGAAGGATGGCAGGGTCCCCGAGAGGGGGCACAGGAGATTTACCAGGATGGTTCAAGGAATGGGGATTTTAGTAGTGTGTTTTGGATTATTTTTACACTATTCATTTTTATGATATTGGTGATTTTAATACTTAGAGAATATCCATCTACAATAGATGGACTCTCCTTCTCTCCCTCTCCCCTTGCCTGGGCTGTGGTAACCTTCAGGTTAAACCCCCCACCAGCCATCTCTCCCTAATGAGAGAGCAGCCCTATGGTCTGGGAGGACAATGCTGCCTTTCCCTTTTACACAGTGATGCCACTGTACCCCGGGGGTGGGGAGAGGGAATGCTGAAGGTGGGGGATGGGACACCACTCAGGCACAGTGCTTTGTCCTGGAGGATGGTCACTGCCTTTAATATTGTTGGGGGCTGCACTGATGCAGGCAAGTGGAGAATGTTCCAACACAATCCTGATGTGGGCCTTATAGACAGCAAACAGACATTGGGGGAATCCGGGGTTTGGGGAAACTGAGCAGAGGAAATTGTGGCTGCGCTGTGACAGAGGGGTTTAGAAATGTTACAGGTTATAATAATAAACCTTTCACCCATCGGCTCATTATACAAGGATTACAGGACACATTGAATGTTTGGGCAAATCTATTGAGAGAATGGGATGATTCAAAGGAGAACTTTTATGCAGTAAATGGGATTGAGCTGGAACACAATCCTCACACACAATGTGAATATCCAGCTCCTGATGAATGCAGTAATTCTGTCAGGGTTTGGCATTACAGTGACTGAGATTCCCATCTGAATGTCCACCTGTAGTATCCTGTAACACAAGTTTATAAAATCCATCACTGTCAGTTCAGATTAGAAACTCGCACCATCCCCTCCTCCTGGCCCAGGATGACTGGACACATTACCCCTTGTGGAGGGCAGCAGTCAGTTCAGGGGGAAATCTATGTGGGTTTCTAGGAGTTTCCAACTTGGGACTTCATGTGACTGAACAGGGCAGATCTTTGACACATGGGACAGAATGTTCCAAGAGGCAGTGAGATGTGGAGAGGAGGATTGGCTTCTTTTTTAACTTCTGTGCTGCCGCTGTGCCTCATCAATAAGACATGGGGGGTGAAAGGCTCATGCAGCTCGATGGGCAAGTGGCCTCCATTCTGACCAATGGGCAGCAAGCTCCTCCTCGTCCTCCCATAGAGCAACACTGCACGCTTCCCACTGCCCAGGACAACCAGTTAACGTTTAGAAGAATTGGGTGGAATCTGTCAGAAAAGGCATAACTGTAAAGTTCTAAGAGGATTGGTAAGTGTGAGAGATGCACAGGAGAAGGGGGCAACAAGTTGCCAGATGGAGTATAATTTGGGAAAATGGGAAGTTGGTCATTTTGGAGGGGATAGTAAGAGAACAGAGTGCTATTGACATGGTGGGAACTGTAGAAAGCTGCACCACAAAGGGACCAGGGGGGTCATTGTGCAGGAAACACAGAAAGCCAGCAGATTCTGGGTCAGTCAAGGAATCAAGGGCTCTGTTTCAGATTCATCAAGTTTAAGGCAACACCGACACGGGTAAGGGGTTTCAGTAGCAATGGGACTGGGGTGAGGTGGAGACAAGCAACATTTTAAAGATTGGAATTCCTGGTGTTTGTTATTGTGTAGAATCTGATCAGAAGGTCACCTTGGGGTTACAGATATAACAGCAATTTTGTAAAGAGTGTAGTTCTACCTCAGACTGCACCCAGCGAGAGGGAGGGGCTCAGCAGTAAGGGAAAGTAATTTCTAATAGCATCTGAAGGCAACGGGTTTAACCATTACAATGTTTCATTGGAGAAAATGCAGCCAATCGAGTAGTGGAAATGTGGTCAGCAGTTTGATAACTGAATAACAGTGGAATAATGGAGAGGGATGATGGGGAGGGAGAACTGGGCATTGTCAGTGTACATGTGAAACCTAACACGGTGCTTTTGGACGATATCACCTCCTGGCAGTGTGTAGGTGAGAAAAAGGAGGGGCCAAGGATAGATCCTTAGATTCCCTACAGTGTGGAAACAGTCCCTTCAGCCCAACATGTCCACACTGACTCTCCGAAGAGGAACCCACCCAGACACATTCCCCTACATTTATCCCTGATTAATGCACCTAACATGACAGGTAATTTAGCATGGCCATTTCACCTAACCTGCACATCTTTGGACTGTGGGAAGAAACCGGAGCACCCGGAGGAAACCCACACAGACACAGGGAGGATGTGCAAACTCCGCACACACAGTTGCCCGAGTCTGGAATCGAACCTTGGTCCCTGGTGGTGTGAGGCAGCAGTGCTCACCACTGAGCCACTGTGCTGGCCAACCCTTCAGGGACACCACATGCAGGGATTTCAGAAAGGAAATCAGAGAGGGTATCACAGCTACAGAAGTTACTATTGTCGAGGCGGGTCTGCCTACTGAGTCAGTATGGGTGGAAATTAGGAACGGTAAGGGAGCAGTTACCTCATTGGGCCCCCCCAAACAGCAGCAGGGAGACTGAGGAAAGCATAGATCGGCAGATTTTGGAAAAGTGTGAATGGAGTACGGTTGTTGTAATGGGTGACTTTAACTTTCCCAATATTGATTGGAACGTCCTTCGAGCAGATGGTTTGGATGGAGCTCTTTTTGAAAGGTGTGTTCAGGAGGGTTTCCGAACTCAGTATATGAAAGCGGCCGACGCGGGGAGAGGCCATTGGTGGGCCGACGAGGGGAGAGGGGATTTGGTGCTCGGCAATGAGCCTGGGCAGGTGTCAGATCTTGTGGTGGGAGAGCATTTTGGTGATAGTGACCACAACTGCCTCGCATTGTACATAGCTATGGAGAAGGAGAGAAGCATGTACAATGGGAGGGTATTTAATTGGGTAAAAGGATACTATGATACTATCAGACGTGGGTTAGGAAGCATGGACTGGGAGCAATTGTTCCATAGAAAGGGCACTATAGACATGTGGAGACGGTTTAAGGAACAGTTGTTGCGACTGATGCATAAATATGTTCCTCTGAGATAGGCAAGAAGGGGTAAGATAAAGGAACCTTGGATGACGAGAGCGGAGGAGCTTCTCGTCAAAATAAAGAAGGCCACTTACGTAAGGTGGAGGAAGCTAAGGTCTTGCTCAGCTCTAGAGGATTACAGGCAGGCGGGGAAGGAGCTCAAAAATGGTCTGAGGAGAGCCAGGAGGGAGCCCGAGAAAGGCTTGGCAGGAAGGATTAGGGAGAATCCAAAGGCATTTTACACGTATGTGAGGAATAAGAGAATGATCAAATAAGGAGGAGAACCGATCAGGGATAGCATAGGGAACTTGTGTGTAGAGTCTGAGGGGGTACGGGGAGCCCTAAATGGGTTTTTTGCTTCTGTCTTTACTAAAGAAAAGGACCTTGTAGTGAATGAAACCATTGAGGAGCAGGTAAGCATGCTGGATCAGATAGAGATTGAGGAAGCTGATGTGCTGAAATTTTTGACGAATGTTAAGATTGACAAGTCTCCAGGGCCAGACCAGATTTGTCCTCGGCTGCTTTAGGAAGAGAGAAATGTGACAGCTTCGCCGCTTGCGAAGATCTTTGCATCCTCGCTCTCCACTGGAGTCGTACCTGAGGACTGGAGGGAGGCAAATGTAATTCCTCTCTTCAACAAAGGAAATAGGGAAATCCCCAGCAATTACAGACCAGTCAGTCTCACGTCTGTCGTCTGCAAGGTGTTAGAAAGGATTCTGAGGGATAGGATATATGACCCTCTGGAAGAGCGTGGTTTGATTAAATGCAGTCAGCACGGCTTTGTGAGGGGCAGGTCATGCCTCACAAATCTTATTGAGCTCTTTGAGGATGTTACTAGACAAGTTGATGAGGGTCGAGCGGTGGATGCTGTGTATCTGGACTTCAGTAAGGCATTTGATAAGGTTCCCCATGGTAGGCTCATTCAGAAGGTCAGGAGGAATGGGATACAGGGAAATGTAACTGTCTGGATACAGAATTAGCCGGTCGACAGAAGACAGCGAGTGGTAGTGGAAGGAAAGTATTCTGCCTGGAAGTCAGTGGTGAGTGGTGGGCTCTGTCCTTGGGCCTCTACTCTTTTTTTACTTTGATTAATGACTTGGATGAGGGGATTGAAGGATGGGTCAGCAAGTTTGCAGACAACACAAAGGTTGGAGGTGTCGTTGACAGTGTAGAGGGGTGTTGTAGGCTGCAGCGGGACATTGACAGGATGCAGAGATGAGCTGAGAGGTGGCAGATGGAGTTCAACCTGGATAAATGTGAGGTGATGCATTTTGGAAAGTCGAATTTGAAAGCTGAGTGCAGGATTAAGGCAGTGCGAAGGAACAGAGAGATCTTGGTGTGCAGGTACATAGATCCCTTAAAATGGCCACCCAGGTGGGCAAGGTTGTGAAGAAAGCAATTCGTGTTTTGGCTTTCATTAACAGGGGGATTGAGTTTAAGAGCCGTGAGATATTGGTGCTGCTCTATAAAACTTTGGTTCGAACGCACTTGGAATACTGTGTCCAGTTCTGGTCACCCTATTATAGGAAAGATGTGGATGTTTTGGAGAGGGTTCAGAGGAGGTTTACCAGGATGCTGCCTGGAATAGGTGGCTTATCTAACGAAGAGAGGTTGACTGAGCTTGGACTTTTTTCATTGGAAAAAAGAAGAAAGTGAGGGGACCTAATTGAGTTATACAAGATAATGAGAGGCATAGATAGAGTCGATAGCCAGGGACTATATCACAGTGCAGAAATGACTAACACGAGGGGTCATAGTTTTAAGCTGTTTGGCGGAAAGTATAGAGGGGATGTCAGAGGTGGGTTCTTTACACAGAGAGTTGTGCGAGCATGGAATGCGTTGCCAGCAGCAGTTGTGGAAGCGAAGTGGGAACATTTAAGAGACTGCTGGATATGTATATGGTCACAGACATTTGAGGGTCTGTACATTAGGTTTACCTTACATGAGGATCAATGCTCGGCACAACATCTTGGGCTGAAGGGCCTGTTCTGTGCTGTACTGTTCTGTGTTCTATGATCTATGAAGTGTATCTGTACCTTGCGACCCTCTGCACCCTGTACTGACAGATAGTGCTCCCTCAAACCTTAGAAACCATCCCCTCAGTAAGTTTATCCCCAGAGAACCTCGAGAAAACATCATACCCTCAACATCTCAGAAAGCAAACCTGTTACCCCCTTGGACCGTGATCATTCCCAAACCTGTTCTCACTGCGATGACCCACAGCCTCCCCCCACGGCCCAGAACATTATTTGAGTCTCTGGATTGATCATTCGGCCCATCAGGTTCACACTGACCCTCGTCAGAGCATCCTACTCCCCCCCACCCCCCCCCCCACCACCGCATCCCCCTACCCCCCGCCCCATCCCAGGAACCCTTCATTCCCTCTGGCTAATCCACCTAGCCTGCACATCTTTGGACAGTGACACGGGGAGAATGTGCCAACTCCACACAGACAGTCGCCCGAGGCTGGAATCGAACCCGGGTGGGGTAAGGCAACACTGAGCCCCCCTGACAATCCCACCATCTCCTCCCCATTGGTGACCGTTTGATGTGTATACCCGGGGAGTATCTAACTTGTCTAGTGTTTATTTAAGAAAGATTATAGATAAGGGCAATGCCTCCACAAGCTCAATATGCTTGATCCCCCTCGAAAAAATATTTATATCAAATTCAAAAAGACACTTTATTCACAAAAAAACTCTCCGTACAAACACAGTCACTAAAGTTCCTTCTGTACATTCTTTACAACAAGTCTTTGCCATGACATATACACTCCCCTTGGCTGATTAACTGAAATGTTAGCTCTGAGCTGTTCCTTCTGAATTAACATCACAAAGTTACATTGATAAGGATCTTTGTGAAGTGCCTGTGTTCTGTATCTGTTCTCCCATGTACCCCGCCCTCCGAATACAACACCTTATAAAGCTTTAAACCTGTTTGTCAACTTTCAGCAGAAGCAGCCTCAGGGCATTGAGCACAGACTGAATGACTCAGTGACGCTTGGATCAGGTCAGATCAAATTCTCAAGCAAACAGATGGCTGAGGATATTCAGTAACAACGGTGAGGGGAGAGAGGAACAATTCACATTTCAAGTGACCCTTCCTCAAAACGTTCGAGTAAAAAATGAGGTCTGCAGATGCTGGAGATCACAGCTGCAAATGTGTTGCTGGTCAAAGCACAGCAGGTTAGGCAGCATCTCAGGAATAGAGAATTCAAGGGCTTATGCTCGAAACGTTGAATTCTCTATTCCTGAGATGCTGCCTAACCTGCTGTGCTTTGACCAGCAACACATTTGCAGCTTCCTCAAAACGGTCTGTTCTGAAGGAACTTTCCCGCAGAAATCACTGGATTGAAAGGTGAACTCTGTCTGTCTCTTTCTCCCTCTCCCATCAGAGATGCTGCCGGACATGCTTAGCTTCTTCAGCAATCTCTGTATTGATGTTTCAGGTCTCCAGCGGGTCCGTACAGATTGGTTTTAGTGTTGAATTCTCAAGCTTGCTCTGTTCAAGGGATTGAACCCCTCTGCTACAAAGTGGGGTCAGTTACCTCAGCTAACAGGTTCGTGATGCCAACACTGTTGGCTCAATCTCTATCATGTCTGAAATTACCATGAAGGCCCCAGCTTCTCAACCTCGCCCCTCACCTGAGGTGTGTCACTCACCAGGCCTCTCTCTCTGACAGGACAGCAGCTCTCGGGTCCTCCTGGTCTATACTAACTTCCCAACTTTAAAAAGGACACTCCAGTAAGAGAGCTCTTTACATGGTTCAGGTCAAAATCCTGGAGCTCCCTCCCTAACATCACTGTGGGACACCCAAGGACTGCAGCAGGAGAGTACAGCTCACCCCCCTCTTCCAGGTAAATATTAGAGGGGGTGGGAATCACATGCAAGCCCCATTTGAAAATAAGTTTATTACAGGGTGACGGTGGATGGTCACTAAGACTGTTTCTGTACCTGTGCTGCAATCAGCATAACGAAGAAGCAAAGGGTGGGTTGAAAATGACAATGACACCCTTTTGTAAGTTGGTGTTTATTGGAGTTTGTATCGACAGTATGAATGTTTGAGCACTTATTCAAGGGCATGCAGGTAGCTGCCAGAGGAAGTGATGGGGGCTGGTACAACTGTGACATTTGAAAGCCATCAGGATGAGAATGTGAATAGGAAGAGTTCAGAGAGATATCAGCCAAGTGCTAGCAAATGGAACGAAATGAGATGAGAATATCTGGTTGGTATGGTCGCGTTGGACAGGAAGGACTGTTTCCATGCTGTGTATCTCTGTGACTCTGTGCCTCTGAATAGTCTATTACAGAGAGTTTCAGACAGGGCTTGGACTCTGTGTCTCGCTCATACTTCCTCAGAATCTGCAAACCCTATGACTCTAAATTTCCACAACACTACATGAAATAGAAAAAAAGAGGGTCAGTGCTGAGGGAGTGCTGCACTGTTGGAGGGTCAGTACTGAGGGAGTGCTGCAGAGTCGGAGGGTCAGTACTGAGGGAGTGCTGCACTGTCGGAGGGTCAGTACTGAGGGAGTGCTGCACTGTCAGAGGGTCAGTACTGAGGGAGTGCTGCACTGTCGGAGGGTCAACAATGAGGTAGTGCTGCACTGTCGGTGGGTCAACACTGAGGGAGTGCTGTACTGTCAGAGGGTCAGTACTGAGGGAGCATGCACTATCCAAAGTTCAGTACTGAGGGAGTGCTGCACTGTCAGAGGGTCAGTACGGAAGGAGAGCTGCACTGTCAGAGTCAGTTCTGAGGGAGAGCTGCACTGTCAGAGGTATTTTCATGAGATTGGGCCACACTGTCGGAGGGTCAGTACAGGGTCACTTCCACACTGTCAGAGAGTCAGTACTGAGGGAGTGCATTACTATCAGAGGATCAGTGTGGAGGGAGTGCAGCATTGTCAGTGGGTCAGTGTGGAGGGAGTGCAGCATTGTCAGAGGGTCAGAGTGGAGGAAGCGCAGCATTGTCAGGGGGTCAGTGTGGAGGGAGTGCAGCATTGTCAGAGGGTCAGTGTGGGGGGAGTGCAGCATTGTCGGAGGATCAGTGTGGAGGGAGTGCAGCATTGTCAGAGGATCAGTACTGAGGGGGTGCTGCACTGTCAGAGGGTCAGTACTGAGGGAGTGCTGCACTGAGAGACGGTCAGTATTGAGGGAATGCTGCACTGTCGGAGGGTCAGTCCAGAGAGAGTGCAACACTCAGAGGTTCAGTACTGATGTAATACTGCACTGTCAGAGAGTCAGTACTGAGGGAATGCTGCACTGTTGGAGGGTCAGTACTGAGGGAATGCTGCACTGTTGGAGGGTCAGTACTGAGGGAGAGCTGCATTGTCAGAGGGTCAGTACTGAGAGAGTGATGGACTGTCAAAGGGTCATTACTGAGAGAGTGCGACACTGTTAGTGTGTCAGTTCTGAGGTAGTGTTGTTTCAGAGGGTCAGTACTGAGGCAGTGCTGCACTGTCAGAGGGTCAGTGTGGAGGGAGTGCTGCAGTGTCAGAGGATCAGTACTGAGGGAGTGCTGCACTGTCAGAGGATCAGTACAGAGAAAGTGCTACACTATCAAACGGTCAGTACTGTGGGAGTGCCGCACTGCCAGAGGGTCAGTACTGTGGGAGTGCCGCACTGTGAGAGGGTCAGTCCAGAGAGTGCTACACTCAAGAGGTTCAGTACTGATGAATTGCTGCACTGTCAGAGGGTCTGAACTGTGGGAGAGCTGCACTGTCGGAGGGTCAGTACTAAGGGATTGCAGCACTGTCAGAGGGTCAGTACTGAGGGAGGGCTGCACTGTCAGAGGGTCAATATGGAGGGATTGCACCATTGTCAGAGGATCAGTGTGGAGGGAGTGCAGCATTGTCAGAGGGTCAGTGTGGAGGGAGTGCAGCATTGTCAGAGGGTCAGTGTGGACGGAGTGCAGCACAGTCAGAGGGTCAGTACTGAGGGCGTGCTGCACTGTCAGTGGGTCAGTACTGAGGGAGTGCTGCACTGTCAGCGCATCAGGCTGGGGGATACCTGCATTGTAAGAGAGTCAGTACTGAGTGAGTGCCACACTGTCAGATGGGCTGAATGGCCTAATTTCTGCTCCCATGTCTTGTGGTCTAAGAGGAATATCTGGAATTGTTCAGTACATTTCTGCTTCTGCGTCCTACAGACCCTGCTCAGCAATGATTCCCGTGTCCAGATTCCAGAGACTGTGTTCAAACAGACCGTCTTCATTTGGTTTTTGAACTTGAAGAGGTTCCATCCTCTTTTCCCAGGGTTGGAGGGTTCGTTTCACGTGACTGACCTGCCAGCCCAAAGGGATATTTTCATGCTGCAGGGCTGAGGTTTATTCCTCAGCTTCCGTCTGCTCATCCCAAATGGATCCCACTGCCCCACACTCAGCACAGTCGTGTGTTTCTTATTTCTGAGCTTCCCAATGCTCATCCACTTCCAGAATGATATCCCACACTCCTCCAAACCGTATTGCAGGGTAATTGTCTTGGAGAGAGGAGGGCTAAGAGGGGAAATAAAAATCTGAAAGGACTTTACAGTGACATTAAGGATGAATTGATAATGAGAGAAAGAGTAGGTTGTAGAACACAGTGAGAGTTTGTGACTGGACCCAGAGGGTGTAGTGAATGGATGCATTTTGTCAGTGCTCACTGAGACAGGGTTGATAATAAATCGTGGAGATGCTCTGTGATACAATTAAATGAGTAAACATATATATAGAGAGAGATGGTTCTGAGTGGTCTGGCCTCCTTACAACCCAATAAATCTCCAAAGACGGGGGAAATGTATCTCAGTTTACCGAATGAGGTGATGGAGGAAGTAGCAGGTACACGAGCAAACATTTTCAAATCCCCTCTGGCCACAGGAGGGGTGTCTGCAGACTGACCATGTGGTACTGTTATTCAAGAGGGAGCATGGGATATACCAGGCAGCTCCAGGCCAGTCAGGCTAACATCGTGCGTGGGACGTCTGTTGGAAGCAAGTTTGGGAGATAGAATTAATCAGCATTTAAAGAGACTGGAGTTCAGGAAGAACAGTCAGAATGGTTCTGTTAAGGGGAGGTCAGGTCTGACCAATAGGTTTGCACTGTTTAAGGAGGTGACCAGGTGTGTAAATAAGGACAATACTTTCCTGTCGCCTGCTTGGAGGTCAGTGAGGCTTTTATCAGGATCCATACCGGAATCTGATAGTGAACACAAAAACTCCAGATCCAAGGAATTTGGCGCAGAATGCTGAGTGGCAGGAAGCGGACAGTGATGGCCCAATGAGAAATCTCTGTCCGTTCATGTCTCACTGTTGGGGTCTTGCTGATGTGGCTGATAGAAAAGATGTAGGTTTGAATGGTGGATGGTTAATCATTGGGTTCATGAATGATATGAAGATTGGTTGGGTGATAAATACTGAGGAGGATAGCCTTAGGTTACAGAAGGATGGAGATGGCCTTGTCAGATGGACTGATCAGTGACAACGGGTGAGGTGCCTGAAGACTGGAGGGTGGTTAATGATGGGCCATTATTGAAGTAAGGCTGCAAGTTACAGCCATTGAACTATGGAGCTGTGAGCCTGATGGCAGTGGTGGGTCAGCTGTTGGAGGGCATTCTGAGAGACAACTTACATACATTTGGAAAAGCAAGAATTGATTAGGGATGGTCAGCTTGGCTTTGTTTGTGGAAATGATGTGTCCAACTTGATGGAGCTTTTGAAGGGATGACCAAGGAGACAGATGAGAAAGTTTCACATGGGAGATTACTTAGTAAAAGGTTAGATGAGATGACATCCAGGGAGAGAGGACAGCACGGTGCCTCAGTGGTTTGATTCTAACTCCCGGTGACTGTCTGTGTAGAGTTTACACATTCTCTCTCTATCTGTGTGCGTTTCCTCCGGGTGCTCCAGTTTCCTCCCACAGTCCAAAGATGTCATGGGAAATGCAGCATTACAGGGATAGAGGAGAGGATGTGAGTCTGGGTTGGATGCTGTTCAGACAGTCAGTGTGTGGCCAATGGACGGAATGGCTTGCTTTTACACTGTAGGAATTCTAAAATTAATCCAGAGAGATAAGTCATGTTCTGGGAACATGGGCTCCAATCTTGGACAGGAGTGGATGTGGGTCCTTACAGTCCGAAAGGGTTTGAACACAGTCTGAGGGGGGAGCTGGGCAGAGCCCTGAAGTGTTGAGGATGTGAATGTTTTGTGGAGCTACTGTCTGAGGGGCTTTGGGGGTTAAACACAACAAAGTGGTGCTTTCAGAGGTATTGAGGGGGTACTTTCTGAGGTACTGAGGGAGCACTGTCTGAGGTACTGAGGGAGCACTGTCTGAGGTACTGAGGGAGCACTCTCTGAGGTACTGAGGGAGCACTCTCTGAGGTACTGAGGGAGAATTATCTGAGATATCAAGGGAGCACGTTTTGTGGCATTTAGGGAGCATTATCTGAGGTACTGCGGGAGAACTTTCTGAGGTATTGAGGGAGCATTATCTGAGCTATTCAGGAATCACTTTCTGAGGTATTGAGGGAGCACGTTCTGAGGTACTGAGGGAGCAATTTCAGAAGTATTGAGGGAACACTTTCTGAGGTATTGAGGGAGTACGTTCTGAGGTAATGAGGGAGAACTATCTGAGGAATTCAGGGCGCATTTTCTGAGGTACTGAGGGAGAACTATTTGAGGTATTGGGGAGAACTATCTGAGGTACTGAGGGAGCACTGTCTGAGGTACTGAGGGAGCACTGTCTGAGGTATTGAGGGGGCAATTTCTGTGGAACTGAGGAAGAACTATCTGAGGTACTGAGGGAGAAATATCTGAGGAATTGAGGGAGCACTTTCTGAGGTATTGAGGGAGAACTATCTGAGGTATTGAGGGAGAACTATTTGACGTATTGAGGGAGAACTATCTGAGGTACTGAGGGAGCACTTTATGAGTTACTGGGGGAGCACTGTCTGAGGAATTGAGGGAGCACTTTCTGAGGTATTGAGGGAGAACTATGTGAGTTATTGAGGGAGAACTACCTGAGGTACTGATCGAGAGCCATCTGAGGTAATGAGGAGGCAGTTTCTGGGGTACTGAGGGAGCACTTTCTGAGATTTTGAGGGAGCACTTTCTGACGTTTTGAGGGAGCTCTCTCTGAAGTACTGAGGGAGCACGTTATGAGGTAATGAGGTAGCACTGTCTGTGGTATTAAGAGAGCACTTTTTGAGGTACTGAGGGGGGCACTTACTGATGTACTGAGGGAACAATTTCAGATGTACTGAGGAATTGAGGGAGCACATTCTGGGGTATTGAGGTAGCACTTTCTGAGGTATTGAGGGAACACTTTCTGAGGTATTGAGGGAGCACTTTCTGAGGTATTGAGGGGGCACTTTCTGAGGTACTGAGGGAGAACCATCTGAGGTACTCAGGGAGCACTTTCTGAGGTATTCAGGGAGCATTTTCTGAGGTACTGAGGGAGCACTATCTGAGGTATTGTGGGAGCACTATCTGAGGTACTGAGGTAGGACTTTCTGAGGTATTGAGGGATCACATTCTGAGGTATTTAGCGAGCAGAATCTGAGGTCCTGGGGTAGGACTGTCTGAGGTATTGAGGGAGCACTTTCTGTGGTACTGAGGGAGAACAACCTGAGATATTGAGGGAGCACTTTCTGAGGTATTGAGAGAGCCCTTTTTTAGGCTCTGAGGGAGCAGTTTCTGAAGTACTGAGGGAGCACTTTATGAGGTATTGAGGTAGCACTGTCTGAGGTATTAAGAGAGCACATTTTGAGGTACTGAGGGGGCACTTACTGAGGTACTGAGGGAACAATTTCAGATGTACTGAGGAATTGAGGTAGCACTTTCTGAGGTATTGAGGGAGCACTGTCAGAGGTATTGAGGGAGCATTTTCTGAGGTACTGAGGGAGCACTACCTGTGGTATTGAGGGAGAACTATCTGAGGAATTGAGGGAGCATTATCTGAGGTACTGAGGGAGAACTATCTGAAGAATTGAGGGAGCACCTTCGCAAGTATTGAGGGAGCACTTTCTGAGGTATTGAAGGAGCACTATCTGAGGTACTGAGGGAGAACTATCTGAAATATTGAGGCAGCACTATCTGAGTGATTGAGGGATCACTTTCTGAGGTATTGAGGGAGCATTTTCAGACGTATTGAGGGAGAACTATCTGAGATATTGAGTGAGCATTTTCTGAGGTATTGAGGGAGAATCATCTGAAATATTGAGGGAGCAATTTCTGTGGTATTGAGGGAGCACTTTCTGAGGTGCTGAGGGAGCACTGACTCAGGTATTGAGTTGGCACTTTCTGAGGAATTCAGGGAGCACTTTTTGAGGTACTGAGCGAGAACTATCTGAGGTACTGAGGGGCAAATATCTGAGGAATTGAGGGAGCACTTTCTGAGGTACTGAGGGAGAACTATTTGAGGTATTGAGGGATAACTATCTGAGGTACTAAAGGAGCAGTTTGTGATGTACTGAGGGAGAACTATTTGAGGCATTGATGGCGAACAACCTGAGGTACTGAGGGAGAGGCATCTGAGGTATTGAGGAGGCAGTTTCTGGGGTACTGAGGGAGCACTTTCTGAGGTGCTGAGAGAGCACTTTCTGAGGCACTGAGGAAGTACTTTATGAGGAATTGAGGTAGCACTTCCTGAGGTATTGAGGGAACACTTTCTGAGGTACTGAGGGAGAACTATTTGAGGTATTGAGGGAGAACTACCTGAGGTACTGAGGGAGAGCCATCTGAGATATTGAGGATGCAGTTTCTGGGGTACTGAGGGAGCACTTTCAGAGGAATTGAGGTAGCACTTTCTGAGGTGTTGAGGGAACACTTTCTGAGGTATTGAGGGAGCATTTTCTGAGGTATCGAGGGAGCATTTTCTGAGGTTTTGAGGGAGCATTTTCTGAGGTATTGAGGGAGAACGATCTGAGGGATTGAGGGAGCACTTTCTGAGGTATTGAGGAAGAACTATCTGAGGTATTGAGGGAGAACTACCTGAGGTACTGAGGGGGCACTTTCTGAGGAACTGTGAGAGCTCTTTCTGAGTTACTGAGGGAGCGCTGTTTGAGGAATTGAGGGGCACTTTCTGAGAGACTGAGAGAGCATTTTCTGAGGTATTGAGGGAGCACTGTCAGAGGTATTGAGGGAACATTTTCTGAGGTACTGAGGGAGAACGCTCTGAGGTACTGTGGGAGAACTACCTGAGGTACTGAGGGGGCACTTTCTGAGGAACTGTGAGAGCTCTTTCTGAGTTACTGAGGGAGCGCTGTTTGAGGAATTGAGGGGCACTTTCTGATGTACTGAGGTTGAACTATCTGGGGAATTGAGGGAGCATTATCTGAGGTACTGAGGGAACACTTTCTGAGGTACTGAGGGAGAAGTATTTGGGGTATTGAGGGAATACGATCTGACGTATTGCAGGAGCGCTTTATGAGGTATTGAGGTTGAACTATCTGAGATATTGAGGGAGCATTTTCTGAGGTATTGAGGGAGCACTATCTGAGGAACCGAGAGAGCACTTTATGAGGTATTGAGGTAGCACTGTCTGAGGTATTAAGAGAGCAGCTTTTGAGGTACTGAGGGATCACTTTCTGAGGTACTGAGGGAGCACTTTACAAGGTTCTGGGGGAGAACTGTCTGAGGTATTGTGGCAACACTTTCTGAGGTACTGAGGGTGCACTATCTGAGGGAGTGAGGAAGCACTTTCTGAGGTACTGAGAGAGCGCTTTCTGTGGTTATTGGGGGACACTGTCTAAGGTTATGAGGGAGCACTTTCTGAGGAACTGCGGCAGCATTCTTGAGGTATCGAGGGAGCACTATCTGATGTACTGAGGGAGAAGTATTTGAGGTATTGAGGGAATACGATCTGAGGTATTGAGGGAGCACTGTCTGAGGCATTAAGAGAGCAACTTTTGAGGAACTGAGGGATCACTTTCTGAGGTATTGAGGGAGCACTTTCTGAGGAACTGAGGGAGAACTATCTGAGGTACTGAGGGAGAACTATCTGAGGAATTGAGGGAGCAATTTCTGATGTACTGAGGGAGAACTATTTGAGGTATTGAGGGAGAGCTACCCGAGGTACTGAGGGAGAGCCATCTGAGATACTGAGGAGGCAGTTTCTGGGGTACTGAGGGAGCACTTTCAGAGGAATTGATATAGCACTTTCTGAGGTATTGAGGGAGCATTGTCAGAGGTATTGAGGGAGCATTTTCTGAGGTACTCAGGGAGAACTATCTGAGGGATTGAGGGAGAACAATCTGAGGGATTGAGGGAGCACTTTCTGAGGTATTGAGGGAGAACTACCTGAGGTACTGAGGTGGCACTTTCTGAGGTACTGTGGGAGCACTTTCTGAGTTACTGAGGGAGCACTTTCTGAGTACTGAGGGAGCGCTGTCTGAGGTATTGAGGGGCACTTTCTGATGTACTGAGGGAGAAGTATTTGAGGTATTGAGGGAATACGATCTGACGTATTGCGGGAACACTTTATGAGGTATTGAGGTTGAACTATCTGAGATATTGTGGGAGCATTTTCTGAGGTATTGAGGGAGCGCTTTCTGAGGTTTTGAGGGAGCACTATCTGAGGTACCGAGAGAGCACTTTATGAGGTATTGAGGTAGCACTGTCTGAGGTATTAAGAGAGCAGCTTTTGAGGTACTGAGGGATCACTTTCTGAGGTACTGAGGGTGCACTATCTGAGGTATTGTGGGAGCACTTTCTGAGGGAGTGAGGAAGCACTTTCTGAGGTACTGAGAGAGCGCTTTCTGAGGTTATTGGGGAACACTCTCTGAGGTTATGAGGGAGCACTGTCTGAGGTATTAAGAGAGCAACGTTTGAGGTACTGAGGGATCAATTTATGAGGTACTGAGGGAGCACTTTATGAGGTACTGAGGGAGAACTATCTGAGGTACTGAGGGAGAACTTTCTGAGGAATTGAGGGAGCACTTTCTGAGGTACTGAGGAGAACTATTTGAGGTATTGAGGGAGAACTATCTGAGGTACTAAAGGAACACTTTATGAGGTACTGAGGGAGAACTATTTGAGGCATTGAAGGCGAACTACCTGAGGTACTGAGGGAGAGCCATCTGAGGTATTGAGGAGGCAGTTTCTGGGGTATTGAGGGAGCTCTTTCTGAGGTACAGAGGGAGCAATTTCAGATGTACTGAGGAATTGAGGTAGCACTTCCTGAGGTATTGAGGGAAAACTTTCTGAGTACTGAGGGAGAACTACCTGAGGTTCTGAGGGAGAGCCATCTGAGATATTGAGGAGGCAGTTTCTGAGGTACTGAGGGAGCACTTTCAGAGGAATTGAGGTAGCACTTTCTGTGGTACTGTGGGAGAACTATCTGGGGAATTGAGGGAGCATTATCTGAGGTATTGAGGGAGCATTTTCTGAGGTACTGAGGGAGAACGATCTGAGGGATTGAGGGAGAACTATCTGAGGGATTGAGGGAGAACTTTCTGAGGTACTGAGGGGGCACTTTCTGAGGTACTGTGGGAGCTCTTTCTGAGTTACTGAGGGAGCGCTGTCTGAGGTATTGAGGGGCACTTTCTGATGTCCTGAGGGAGCACTTTCTGAGGTACTGAGAGAGAAGTATTTGAGGTATTGAGGGAATACAATCTGACGTATTGCGGGAGCACTTTCTGAGGTATTGAGTTTGAACTATCTGAGATATTGAGGGAGCATTTTCTGAGGTATTGAGGGAGCACTATCTGAGGTATTGTGGGAGCACTTTCTGAGGTACTGAGAGAGCACTTTCTAAGGTTATTGGGGAACACTGTCTGAGGTTATGAGGGAGCACTTTCTGAGTTATTGAGGGAGCACTATCTGAGGTATAGAGAGAGCACATTCTGAAGAACTGAGGCAGCATTCTTGAGGTATTGAGAGAGCACTATTTGATGTACTGAGGGAGCACTATCTGATGTACTGAGTTAGCACTTTCTGAGGTACTGAGGGAGAAGTATTTGAGGTATTGAGGGAATACGATCTGAGGTATTGCGGGAGCACTTTATGAGGTATTGAGTTTGAACTATCTGAGATATTGAGCGAGCATTTTCTGAGGTATTGAGGTAGCACTGTCTGAGGTATTAAGAGAGCAACCTTTGAGGAACTGAGGGATCACTTTCTAAGGTACTGAGGGAGCACTTTCTGAGGTACTGAGGGTGAACTATTTGAGGTATTGAGGGAGAACTATCTGAGGTGCTATAGGAGCACTTTGTGAGGTACTGAGGGAGAACTATTTGAGGCATTGAAGGTGAACTACCTGAGGCACTGAGGGAGAGCCATCTGAGGTATTGAGGAGGCAGTTCCTGGGGTACTGAGGGAGCACTTACTGAGGTGCTGAGAGAGCACTTTCTGAGGCACTGAGGAAGTACTTTATGAGGTATTGAGGGAGCACTTTCTGAGTTACAGTGGGAACACTTTGAGGTATTGAGGGAGCACTTTCTGAGGTACTGAGGGAGAACTATTTGAGGTATTGAGGGATGAACTACCTGAGGTACTGAGGGAGAGCCATATGAGATATTGAGGAGGCAGTTTCTGGGGTACTGAGGGAGCAATTTCAGAGGAATTGAGGTAGCAATTTCTGAGGGATTGAGGGAGCATTTTCTGAGGTACTGAGGGTGAACTATCTGGGGAATTGAGGGAGCATTATCTGAGGTATTGAGGGAGCACTTTCTGTGATACTGAGAGAGCATTTTCTGAGGTATTGAGGGAGCACTGTCAGAGGCATTGAGGGAGCATTTTCTGCGGTACTGAGGGAGAACGATCTGAGGTATTGAGGGAGAACTATCTGAGGGATTAAGGAGCACTTTCTGAGGTATTGAGGGAGAAATATCTGAGGTACTGAGGGGGCACTTTCTGAGGTAGTGTGGGAGCACTTTCTGAGTTACTGAGGGAGCGCTGTCTGAGGTATTGAGGGGCACTATCTGATGTTCTGAGGGAGCACTTTCTGAGGTACTGAGGGAGAAGTATTTGAGGTATTGAGGGAATACGATCTGACGTATTGCGGGAGTACTTTATGAGGTATTGAGGTTGAACTATCTGAGATATTGAGGGAGCATTTTCTGAGGTATTGAGGGAGCGCTTTCTGAGGTTTTGAGGGAGCACTATCTGAGGTACCAAGAGAGCACTTTATGAGGTATTGAGGTAGCATTGTCTGAGGTATTAAGAGAGCACCTTTTGACGTACTGAGGGATCACTTTCTGAGGTACTGAGGGAGCACTTTATGAGGTACTGAGGGAGAACTATCTGAGGTACTGAGGGAGAACTATCTGAGGTATTGTGGGAGCACTTTCTGAGGTACTGAGGGAGCACTTTCTGAGGTACTGAGAGAGCGCTTTCTGAGGTTATTGGGAACACTGTCTGAGGTTATGAGGGAGCACTGTCTGAGGTATAGAGGGAGCACTTTATGAGGAACTGAGGCAGCATTCTTGAGGTATTGAGGGAGCACTATCTGATGTACTGAGTTAGCACTTTCTGAGGTACTGACGGAGAAGTATTTGAGGTATTGAGGGAATACGATCTGAGGTATTGCGGGAGCACTTTATGAGGTATTGAGGTTGAACTATCTCAGATATTGAGGGTGCATTTTCTGAGGTATTGAGGGAGCACTTTCTGAGGTATTGAGGGAACACTATCTGAGGTACCGAGAGAGCACTTTATGAGGTATTGAGGTAGCACTGTCTGAGGTATTAAGAGAGCAGCTTTTGAGGTACTGAGGGAGAACTATCTGAGGTACTGAGGGAGAACTATCTGAGGAATTGAGGGAGCACTTTCTGAGGTGCTGAGAGAGAACTATTTGAGGTATTGAGGGAGAACTATCTGAGGTACTAAAGGAGCACTTTGTGAGGTACTGAGGGAGAACTATTTGAGGCATTGAAGGCGAACTACCTGAGGTACTGAGGGAGATCCATCTGAGGTATTGAGGAGGCAGTTTCTGGGGTATTGAGGGAGCTCTTTCTGAGGTGCTGAGAGAGCACTTTCTGAGGCACTGAGGAAGTACTTTATGAGGAATTGAGGTAGCACTTCCTGAGGTATTGAGGGAACACTTTCTGAGGAACTGAGGGAGAACTATTTGAGGTATTGAGGGAGAACTACCTGAGGTTCTGAGGGAGAGCCATCTGAGATATTGAGGATGCAGTTTCTGTGGTACTGAGGGAGCAGTTTCAGAGGAATTGAGGTAGCACTTTCTGTGGTACTGTGGGAGAACTATCTGGGGAATTGAGGGAGCACATTCTGAGGTACTGAGGGAGCACATTCTGAGGTCCTGAGAGAGCATTTTCTGATGTATTGAGGGAGCACTGTCAGAGGTATTGAGGAGAATGATCTGAGGTATTGAGGGAGGACTATCTGAGGAATTGAGGGAGAACTTTCTGAGGAATTGAGGAAGAACTATCTGAGGTATTGAGGGGGCACTTTCTGATGTACTGTGGGAGCTCTTTCTGAGTTACTGAGGGAGCGCTGTCTGAGGTATTGAGGGGCACTTTCTGATGTCCTGAGGGAGCACTTTCTGAGGTACTGAGGGAGAAGTATTTGAGGTATTGAGGGAATACAATCTGACGTATTGCGGGAGCACTTTCTCAGGTATTGAGTTTGAACTATCTGAGATATTGAGGTAGCATTTTCTGAGGTATTGAGGGAGCACGTTCTGAGGTATTGAGGGAGCACTCTGAGGTATTGTGGGAGCACTTTCTGAGGTACTGAGAGAGCACTTTCTAAGGTTATTGGGGAACACTGTCTGAGGTTATGAGGGAGCACTTTCTGAAGAACTGAGGCAGCATTCTTGAGGTATTGAGGGAGCACTATTTGATGAACTGAGGGAGCACTATTTGATGTACTGAGGGAGCACTTTCTGATGTACTGAGTTAGCACTTTCTGAGGTACTGAGGGAGAAGTATTTGAGGTATTGAGGGAGAACTACCTGAGGTACTGAGGGGGCACTTTCTGAGGTATTGAGTTAGCACTTTCTGAGGTATTGAGGGAGAACTATCTGAGGTATTGAGGGAGAACTACCTGCGGTACTGAGGGAGCTCTTTCTGAGTTACTGAGGGAGCGCTGTCTGAGGTATTGAGGGGCACTTTCTGATGTACTGAGGGAGCACTTTCTGAGGTACTGAGGGAGAAGTATTTGAGGTACTGAGGGAATACGATCTGACATATTGCAGGAGCACTTTGAGGTATTGAGGTTGAACTATCTGAGATATTGAGGGATCACTATCTGAGGTACCGAGAGAGCACTTTATGGGGTATTGAGGTAGCACTGTCTGAGGTATTAAGAGAGAACCTTTTGAGGTACTGAGGGATCACTTTCTGAGGTACCGATGGAGAACTATTTGAAGTATTGAGGGAGAACTATTGGAGGTACTAAAGGAACACTTTGTGAGGTACTGAGGGAGAACTATTTGAGGCATTGAAGGCGAACTGCCTGATGAACTGAGGGAGAGCCATCTGAGATATTGAGGAGGCAGGTTCTGGGGTACTGAGGGAGCACTTTCAGAGGAATTGAGGCAGCACTTTCTGAGGTATTGAGGGAGCATTTTCTGAGGTACTGAGGGAGAACGATCTGGGGAATTGAGGGAGCCTTATCTGAGGTATTGAGGGTGCACTTTCTGTGGTACTGAGAGAGCATTTTCTGAGGTATTGAGGGAGCACTGTCAGAGGCAATGAGGGAGCATTTTCTGAGGTACTGAGAGAGCATTTTCTGAGGTATTGAGGGAGCACTGTCAGAGGCAATGAGGGAGCATTTTCTGAGGTACTGATGGAGAACGATCTGAAGTATTGAGGGAACACTTTCTGAGGTACTGAGGGAGCCCTTTCTGAGGTATTGAGGGAGAAATATCTGGGGAATTGAGCGGGCACTTTCTGAGGTATTGAGAGAGCACTTTCTGAGGTATTGAGCGGGCACTTTCTGATGTATTCAGGGAGCATTTTCTGAGGTACTGAGGGAGCACTTTCTGAGGAAATGAACACTTTCTGAGGTTTTGAGGGAGCATTGCTGAGGTACTGAGAGAGCACTGTCTGAGGTACTGAGGGATCACTATCTGAGGTACTGAGGGATCACTATCTGAGGTATTGAGGAAGCACTTTCTGATGTATTGTGGGAGCTCCTTCTGATGTACCATGGGAGCACTTCCTGAGGTACTGAGGGAGCAATTTATGAGGTGCTGAAGGAGCACTGTCTGAGGTATTGTGGTAGCACTTTCTGAAGTAATGAGGAAGCATTTTCGGAGTTACTGAGAGAGCACTTTCTGAGGTTTAGGGGGAGCAATGTCTGAGGTTATGAGGGAGCACTTTCTGGTGAACTGAGGCAGCATTCTTGAGGTATTGAGGAGCACTTTCTGATGTACTGAGGGAGCACTACCTGAGGTATTGAGGGAGCACTATCTGAGGTATTGAGGGGCACTTTCTGAGGTATTGAGGGAGAACTATCTGAGGTATTGAGGGAGCACTATCTGAGGTATTGAGGGAACTCTTTCTGAGGAACTGAGCGAGCACTTTCTGAGGTATTGAGGGAACACTTACTGAGGTCCTGAGGGAGAACTATTTGAGAATTAGAGGAAGCATATTCTGAGGTATTGAGAGAGGTTTCTGAGGTTTAGGGGGAGCACTGTCTGAGGTTATGAGGGAGCACTTTCTGATGAACTGAGGCAGCATTCTTGAGGTATTGAGGGAGCACTTTCTGAGGTACTGAGGGAGCACTATTTGAGGTACTGAGGGAGAACAATCTGAGGTATTGAGGGAGCACTTTCTGATGTACTGAGGGAGCACTTTCTGAGGTACTGAGGGATCACTTTCTGAGGTATTGAGGGGGCACTTTCTGAGGTACTGAGGGAGAACTATTTGAGGTACTGAGGGAGAACTATCTGAGGTACTAAGGGAGCACTTTGTCAGGTACTGAGGGAGAACTATTTGAGGTATTGAGGGAGAACTACCTGAGGTACTGAGGGAGAGCCATCTGAGGTATTGAGGAGACAGTTTCTGGGGTACAGAGGGAGCATTTTCTGAGGCACAGAGGGAGCACTTTCTCAGGGATTGAAGGAACACTTTCTGAGATACTGTGGGAGCACTTTCTGAGATATTGAGGGAGCATTATCTGAGGTACTGAGGCAGCACTTTCTGACGGATTGAGGGAGCTCGTTCTGAGGTAGTAAGGGAGCACTTTCGAAGGTACTGTGTGAGCACTTTCTGAGATATTGAGGGAGCCCATTCTGATGTAGTGAGGGAGCACTATCTGTGGTACTGAGAGAGCACTTTGTGTGGTATTGAGGTAGCACTGTCTGTGGTATTAAGAGAGCACTTTTTGAGATACCGAGGGGGCAATGTCTGAGGTACAGAGGGAGCAATTTGAGATGTACTGAGGAATTGAGGAAGCACTTCCTGAGGTACTGAGGGAGAACTATCTGAGGTATTGATGGAGAACTATCTGAGGTACTGAGGGAGAATCATCTGAGGTGTTGAGGGAGCATTTTCTGAGGTATTGAGCAAGCACTTTTTGCGGTACTGAGGAATCACTATCTAAGGTATTGTGGGAGCACTTTTTGAGATACTGAGGGAGCACATTCTCTGGTAATCAGGGAGTATTTTCTGAGGTACTGTGGGAGTTCTTTCTGATGTACTGAGGGAGCACTTTCTGATGTACTGAGGGAGCACTTTCTGAGGTACAGTGGGAGCACTGTCTGAGGTATTGAGGGGGCACTTTGAGATATTGAGGGAGCACGTTCTGAGTAACTGAGGGAGCACTGTCTGAGGTATTGAGGGAACATGATCTGAGGTATTGTGGGAGCACTTTCTGAGGTACTGAGGCAGCATTTTTGAGGTACTGAGGGACAACTATCTGAGGTACTGAGGGAGCACTTTGTGAGATACTAAGGGAGAACTATTTGAGGTATTGAGGGAGAACTACATCAGGTACTAAGGGAGAGCCATCTGAGGTACTGAGGAGGCAGTTTCTGGGGCACTGAGGGAGCACTTTCAGAGGGATTGAGGGAGCACTTTCTGAGATATAGAGGGAGCACTTTTTTAGATATTGAGAGAGCACTTTCTGAGGTATTGAGGGATCATTGTCTGAGGTACTGAGGGAGCACTTTCTGAGGTATTGAGGGTGAACTATCTGAGATATTGAAGGGTCATTTTCTGAGGTATTGAGGGAGCACTTTCTGAGTTGTTGAGCGAGAACTATCTGAGGTATTGAGGGAGAGCTATCTGAGGTACTGAGGGAGAACTATCTGAGGAATTGTGGAAGAACTTTCTGAGGTACTGAGGGAGAAGTATTTGAGGGATTGAGGGAAACTGTCTGAGGTACTGTGGGAGCATTTTCTGAGGTACTGGGGGAGCACTTTATGAGGTACTGGGGGAGAATTGTCTGAGGTGGGGCACTTTGTGAGATACTAAGGGAGAACTATTTGAGGTATTGAGGGAGAACTACCTTGGGTACTGAGCGAGAGCCATCTGAGGTACATAGGGGGCACTTACTGAGGTACTGAGGGAGCAATTTCAGATGTACTGAGCAATTGAGGTTGCAATTTCTGAGGTATTGAGAGAACATTTTCTGAGGTACTGAGGGAACACTTTCTGAGGTGCTGAGGGAGAACTATCTGGGGAATTGAGGGAGCATTAACTGAGGTACTGAGGGAGCACCTTCTCAGGTATGGAGGGAGCACTGTCTGAGGTATTGAGGGGGCACTGTCTGAGGTATTGAGGGGGGAGCACTTTCTGAGGTATTGAGGAGAACTATTTGAGGTATTGAGGGAGAACCATCTGAGGTACTGGGGAGCACTTTCTGAGGAATTGAGGAACACTTTCTGAGTTTTGAGGGAGCATTTCTGATTACTGACAGAGCACAGGCTGAGGAACTGAGGGATCACTACCTGAGTAATTGTGGGAGCACTATCTGAGGAACTGAGGTAGGACTTTCTGAGGTATTGAGAGATCACTTTCAGAAGAATTGAGGGAGCACTTTCAGACGTATTAATGCAGCACATTAACAGGTATTGAGGGAGAACTATCTGAGATATTGCGTGAGCACTTTCTGACGTATTGAGGGAGCACTTTCTGAGGTACTGAGGGAGCACTTTATGAGGAACTGAGGGAGTACTATCTGAGGGACTGAGGGAGAACTATAGAAGGTACTGAGGGAACGCTATCAGAGGTATTGAGGTGGTACGTTCTGAGGTATTCAGGGAACACTTTCTGATGTACTGAGGGAGCACTCTCTGAGGTACTGAGGGAGCACTTTCTGAGGTACTGAGGGAGCACTATCTGAGGTATTGTGGGAGCACTATCTGAGGTAGGACTTTCTGAGGTATTGAGGTATCACTTTCTGAGGTATTGTGGGAGCACTTTCAGACGTTTTGAGGGAGTACTTTAACATGTATTGAGGGAGAACTTTCTGAGGTATTGAGGAAACACTTTCTGAGGTGCTGAGGGAGCACTTTATGATGTGCTGAGGGAGCACTGTCTGAGATATTGAGTTGGCACTTTCTGAGGTATTCACAGAGCACTTTCTGAGGTACTTAGTGAGAACTAACTGAGGTTCTGAGGGAGCACTATCTGAGGTATTGTGGTAGCACTTTCTGAGGTATTGTGGTAGCACTTTCTGAGGTAATGAGGAAGCACTTTCTGAGTTACTGAGAGAGCGTTTTCTGAGGTTATTGGGGGACACTATCTGAGGTTATGAAGGAGCACTTTCTGAGGAACTGAGGCAGCATTCTTGAAGTATTGAGGGAGCACTTTCTGATGTACTGAGCGAGCACTTTCTGAGTTATTGAGGGAGCACTATCTGAGCTATTGAGAGAGCACTACTTGAGGTATTTAGGGAGCACTTTCTGAGGTACTGTGGGAGAACTAGCAGGGGAATTGAGGGAGCATAATCTGAGGTATTGAGGGAGCACTTTCTGAGGTATTGAGCGTGCACTTTCTGAGGTACTGAGGCAGCACGGTCTGAGGTATTGAGTTAACACTGTCTGAGGTATTGAGGAAGAAATACCTGAGGTTTTTGAGGGAGAACTATCTGAGGTACTGAGGGAGCATGTTCTGAGATACTGAGGGAGCACATTATGAGGTAGTGAGGGAGCACTTTCTGAGGTATTGAGCGTGCACTTTCTGTGGTACTGAGGCAGCACGGTCTGAGGTATTGAGTGAACACTGTCTGAGGTACTGAGGGATAAATACCTGAGGTACTGAGGGAGAAATACCTGAGGTTTTGAGGGAGAACTATCTGAGGTATTGAGGAGCACTTTCTGATGTACTGAGGGAGCACGTTCTGAGATACTGAGGGAGCACATTATCAGGTATTGAGGGAGCACATTATCAGGTATTGAGGGAGCACTTTCTGAGGTACTGAGGGAGCACTTTCTGATGTACTGAGGGAGCACTTTCTGATATACTGAGAGAGCACTTTCTGAGATACTGAGGAGCACTTTATGAGGTACTGAGGGAGCACTCTCTGAGGTTATGAGGGGCACTTTCTGAGTTATTGAGGGAGCACTTTCTGAGTTACTGACGGAGAACTATTTGAGGCATTGAGGGAGAACTATCTAAGGTATTGAGAGAGCACTTTGTCAGGTATGAGGGAGAACTGTTTGAGGTAATGAGGGAGAACTATCTGGTGTACTAAGGGAGCACTTTGTGAGGTACTGAGGGAGAACTATTTGAGGTATTGAGGGATAACTACCTGAGGTACTGAGCGAGAGCCATCTGAGGTATTGAGGAGGCAGTTTCTGGGGTATTGAGGGAGCACTTTCTGAGGTACTGTGGGAACACTTTCTGAGGCACTGAGGGAGCACTATCTGAAGTAAGGAGAGCACTTTATGAGGTAATGAGGTAGCACTGTCTGAGGTATTAAGAGAGCACTTTTTTGAGGTACTGAGGGGGCACTTACTGAAGTACTGAGGAGCAATTTTCCAATGTCCTGAGGAATTGAGGTTGCACCTTCTGAGGTACTGAGGGAACAATTTCTGAGGTACTGAGGGAACACTTTCTGAGGTACTGAGGAGAACTATCTGGGGAATTGAGGAGCATTATCTGAGTTACTGAGGGAGCACTTTCTGAGGTATGGAGGGAGCACTGTCTGAGGTATTGAGGGAGCACTGTCTGAGGTATTGAGGGGCACTGTCTGAGGTATTGAGGGGCCACTTTCTGAGGTATTGAGCGAGCACTTTCTGAGGTACTGAGGAAGTATTATTTGAGGTATTGTGGGAGAACTATCTTAGGTACTGAGGGAGCACTTTCTGATGAACTGAGGAACACTTTCTGAGGTTTTGAGGGAGCATTTCTGAGTACGAGAGAGCACATTCTGAGGTACTGTGGGATCACTACCTGAGTAATTGTGGGAGCACTATCTGAGGTAATGAGGGATCACTTTCAGACGTATTGAGGGAGTACTTTCAGACATATTAATGGAGCACTTTAACAGGTACTGAGGGAGATCTATCTGAGGTATTGAGGGAGCAATTTCTGAGGTATTGAGTGAGCACTTTCTGATGTATTGTGGGAGCACTTCTGAGGTATTGTGGGAGCTATTCTGATGTACTGAGGGAACACTTTCTGAGTACTGAGGGAGCACTTTGAGGTATTGAGGGAGCACTATCTGAGGGACTGAGGGAGAACTATAGAAGGTACAGAGGGAGCGCTATCAGAGGTATTGAGGTTGTACGTTCTGAGGTATTCAGGGAACACTTTCTGAGTACTGAGGGAGAACTATCTGAGGAATTGTGGGAGCACTTTCTGAGATACTGAGGAAGCACTTTCTGAGGTACTGAGGGAGCACTTTATGCGGTACTGGGGGAGCATTGTCTGAG
>NW_026868316.1:0-2500 GCF_020745735.1 Hemiscyllium ocellatum
ACACACACTCTCTCAAACAAACACTCTCTCTCACACACTCTCTCACACACACACTCTTTTCCACACTCTCACACAGACAGTTTCTCTCACACACACTCTGTCATACACTCTCAGTGACACACCGTCTCACACACACATTCACTCTCTCTCTCACACACACATTCTCTCACTCGCACACACATTCTGTCACTTGCACACACGTTGTCTCACACAGTCTCTCATATACACACTCAAATAAACATTCTCTCTCACACACACACACACAAAATCACACTCTCTCCCTCTCGAACTCACACTCACCCTTTCGCTCACACACTCACCCTTTCACTCACACAGTCAGCCCCTCCCTCCCTCCCTCCCACACACGGTGATCTGTACAGACAGAGAGTGAGACGGGGGAACACCTTTACAAAGCTCGGGATGTATTTGGGTCCCACAGCTGCTCCCTTTCCCTTTTGGATCTGTTTCGGGGAGAGGGATTTTGCGGACACATACAGATATATTTCTGCACTTGTACATGTAATGATGAAAAGGAGGATGGAGGTGGTGCAGGAGACATTGCTCTCCCTGTGAAGTGGACCAAGCAGTGGGACATCAGGCAAACGCAATATTTTATTACTCTTCAATAAAACGGCAGTGCCCAATTCATCGGCTCCGGGTCTGTTCCTGTCGGAGGTGACAATTCGGCAACATTACGCAGAGGGGTCAGTGCTGAGGGAGTGGGGGCTGTGGGAGGGTCAGTGCTGAGGGAGTGGGGGCTGTGGGAGGGTCAGTGCTGAGGGAGTGGGTGCTGTGGGAGGGTCAGTGCTGAGGGAGGGGGCTCTGTGGGAGACAGTGTTATTACCGTAACCCCCCTGTTCCCTCCTGTTGATGTGGTTTGACCTGAACCACATTCCCTTCACTGACTCGATCTGTGAAACCCTTTTAAATGTTCCCGAATCTCCCAGTTTTGTTCCTGCTCTTGGCTCCCTGTTGGTGGGATCTTGCTGTACGCCCCGGTGGCGTAGTTTCCTCACCTTCCCCACCCACCCTGCCTTTCTCTCTCCACCTTCCCCCCGACATCTGGGGTGGGTAGGGGCTCTGACCCCTGCTCACACTCACACTCTCTCTACACACACACACACACACTCACACATACACACACACTCTCGCACATACACTCTCACACACAAATTCTCTGACACACGCGCACTCTCTCTCTCACACACATACACCCTCTTTCACACACTCTCTCACACACACACACTCTCTCTCTCACACACACAAACTCACTCTCACACACACACACTCTCTCACACACACGCACACACTCTCACACACACACTCTCTACACACACACACACACACTCTCTCTCACACACACACACACACTCTCTCACACACACACACTCTCTCACACACATACACTCTCTCACACACACAAACTCTCTGACACACGCGCACTCTCTCTCACACACTCACGCGCACTCTCACACACACACACACTCTCTCACACACTCTCTCACACACACACACTTTCCCACACTCTCACACAGACAGTTTCTCTCGCACACACTCTGTCATACACTCTCAGTGAAACACTGTCACACACACGCTCTCTCACTCACACACACGCTCTCTCACTCACACACACATTCTGTCACTTGCACACACGTTGTCTCACACAGTCTCTCATATACACACTCAAATAAACAATCTCTCTAACACACACACACACAAAAACCACACTCTCTCCCTCTCGAACTCACACTCACCCTTTCGCTCACACACTCACCCTTTCACTCACACAGTCAGCCCCTCCCTCCCTCCCTCCCACACACGGTGATCTGTACAGACAGAGAGTGAGACGGGGGAACACCTTTACAAAGCTCGGGATGTATTTCGGTCCCACAGCTGCTCCCTTTCCCTTTTGGAGCTGTTTCGGGGAGAGGGATTTTGCGGACACATACAGATATATTTCTGCACTTGTACATGTAATGATGAAAAGGAGGATGGAGGTGGTGCAGGAGACATTGCTCTCCCTGTGAAGTGGACCAAGCAGTGGGACATCAGGCAAACGCAATATTTTATTACTCTTCAATAAAACGGCAGTGCCCAATTCATCGGCTCCGGGTCTGTTCCTGTCGGAGGTGACAATTCGGCAACATTACGCAGAGGGGTCAGTGCTGAGGGAGTGGGGGCTGTGGGAGGGTCAGTGCTGAGGGAGTGGGTGCTGTGGGATGGTCTGGGCTGAGGGAGTGGGTGCTGTGGGAGGGTCAGTGCTGAGGGAGTGGGTGCTGTGGGAGGGTCAGTGCTGCGGGACTGTGCGCTGTGGGAGGGTCAGTGCAGAGGGAGTGGACGCTGTGGGAGGGTCAGTGCTGAGGGAGTGGGTGCTGTGGGAGGGTCAGTCCTGAGGGAGCGGGCGCTGTGGGAGGGTCAGTGCTGAGGGAGTGGGTGCTGTGGGAGGGTCAGTGCTGAGGGAGCGGGTGCTGTTGGAGGGTCAGTGCTGAGGGAGCGGCGC
>NW_026868316.1:25000-27500 GCF_020745735.1 Hemiscyllium ocellatum
TTTGGGAGGGTCAGTGCTGAGGGAGTGGGTGCTGTGGGAGGGTCAGTGCTGCAGGAGGGTCAGTGCTGAGGGAGTGTGTGCTTTGGGAGGGTCAGTGCTGAGGGAGGGTCAGTGCTGAGGGAGTGGGGGCTGTGGGAGGGTCAGTGCTGAGGGAGTTGTTGCTGTGGGAGGGTCAGTGCTGAGGGAGGGTCAGTGCTGAGGGAGTGTGTGCTTTGCGAGGGTCAGTGCTGAGGGTGTGGGTGCTGTGGGAGGGTCAGTGCTGAGGGAGGGTCATGCTGAGGGAGTGTGTGCTTTGGGAGGGTCAGTGCTGAGGGAGGCTCAGTGCTGAGGGAGAGTCAGTGCTGAGGGAGCGGGTTCTGTGTGAGGGTCAGTGCTGAGGGAGCGGGTGCTGTTGGAGGGTCAGTGCTGAGGGAGCGGGTGCTGTGGGAGGGTCAGTGCTGAGGGAGTGGGTGCTGTGGGAGGGTCAGTGCTGAGGGAGGGGACTCTGTGGGAGGGTCAGTGCTGAGGGAGTGGGCGCTGTTGGAGGGTCAATGCTGAGGGAGCGGGTGCTGTGGGAGGGTCAGTGCTGAGGGAGTTGGGGCTGTGGGAGGGTCATTGCTGAGGGAGTTGGGGCTGTGGGAGGGTCAGTGCTGAGGGAGGGTCAGTGCTGAGGGAGTGGGTGCTGTGGGAGGGTCAGTGCTGAGGGAGTTGGTGCTGTGGGAGGGTCAGTGCTGAGGGAGGGTCAGTGCTGAGGGAGTGTGTGCTTTGCGAGGGTCAGTGCTGAGGGAGTGGGTGCTGTAGGAGGGTCAGTGCTGAGGGAGGTTCAGTGCTGAGGGAGTGTGTGCTTTGGGAGGGTCAGTGCTGAGGGAGGGTCAGTGCTGAGGGAGGGTCAGTGCTGAGGGAGCGGGTGCTGTGGGAGGGTCAGCGCTGAGGGAGCGGGTGCTGTGGGAGGGTCAGCGCTGAGGGAGCGGGTGCTGTGGGAGGGTCAGGGCTGAGGGAGTGGGTGCTGTGGGAGGGTCATTGCTGAGGGAGTGGGTGCTGTGGGAGGGTCATTGCTGAGGGAGTTGGGGCTGTGGGAGGGTCAGTGCTGAGGGAGGGTCAGTGCTGAGGGAGTGGGTGCTGTGGGAGGGTCAGTGCTGAGGGAGCGGGTGCTGTGGGAGGGTCAGTGCTGAGGGAGTGGGTGCTGTGGGAGGGTCAGTGCTGAGGGAGCGGGTGCTGTGGGAGGGTCAGTGCTGAGGGAGTGGGTGCTGTGGGAGGGTCAGTGCTGAGGGAGTGGGTGCTGTGGGAGGGTCAGTGCTGAGGGAGCGGGTGCTGTGGGAGGGTCAGTGCTGAGGGAGTGGGTGCTGTGGGAGGGTCAGTGCTGAGGGAGGGGGCTCTGTGGGAGACAGTGTTATTACCGTAACCCCCCTGTTCCCTCCTGTTGATGTGGTTTGACCTGAACCACATTCCCTTCACTGACTCGATCTGTGAAACCCTTTTAAATGTTCCCGAATCTCCCAGTTTTGTTCCTGCTCTTGGCTCCCTGTTGGTGGGATCTTGCTGTACGCCCCGGTGGCGTCGTTTCCTCACCTTCCCCACCCACCCTGCCTTTCTCTCTCCACCTTCCCCCCGACATCTGGGGTGGGTAGGGGCTCTGACCCCTGCTCACACTCTCTCACACACACACACACACACACACACACACACACACTCACACATACACACACACTCTCGCACATACACTCTCACACACAAATTCTCTGACACACGTGCACTCTCTCTCTCTCACACATACACCCTCTTTCACACACTCTCTCACACACGCACACTCTCTCTCACACACACAAACTCACTCTCACACACACACACACACACACTCTCTCACACACACACACACACACACTCTCACACACACACACTCTCTCACACTCACACACACTCTCTCAAACACATACACTCTCTCACACACACAAACTCTCTGACACACGCGCACTCTCTCTCACACACACACACACACACACTCTCACACACACACACACTCTCTCAAACAAACACTCTCTCTCACACACTCTCTCACACACACACACACTTTGCCACACTCTCACACAGACAGTTTCTCTCACACACACTCTGTCATACACTCTCAGTGACACACTGTCACACACACGCTCTCTCACTCACACACATGCTCTCTCACTCACACACACATTCTCTCACTCGCACACACGTTGTCTCACACAGTCTCTCATATACACACTCAAATAAACAATCTCTCTAACACACACACACACAAAACCACACTCTCTCCCTCTCGAACTCACACTCACCCTTTCGCTCACACACTCACCCTTTCACTCACACAGTCAGCCCCTCACTCCCCCCCTCCCTCCCTCCCTCCCTCCCACACACGGTGATCTGTACAGACAGAGAGTGAGACGGGGGAACACCTTTACAAAGCTCGGGATGTATTTGGGTCCCACAGCTGCTCCCTTTCCCTTTTGGAGCTGTTTCGGGGAGAGGGATTTTGCGGACACATACAGAT